>NC_056746.1:225919899-226114289 GCF_019279795.1 Protopterus annectens
CAAAGGGATCTTCTCAAGAAACTGGGTGATACCCTTCAGGATCCATCAGCTGTGGAGGCTCAAGAAATGATTACCTCCCAGCTGGCGACCCTTAACTCAGTCGTCAACTCCTCCATGCGGCTCATTTCTTATGCATCCGATGGGGTGAGTAGGGCCGCAGGTACAGGCGTGGCTTTGAGAAGACATGCCTGGATGCGGTTATGTAACTTTGCTGACCCCTTTAAGGCTTCCTTCACCAATACCCCCTTCGATGGTTCGGCTCTGTTTGGACCACAGCTGAAGGATACCCTTACCTGGTGTGAGCAGGAAGGCAAGACTGTCTGCCGTGGGAGTCTGTTTTTCTACTCCCTCTAGACCATACCGTGATGGTCTGAAGAGTGGGAAAATGTGGTTTCGGAAACCCCAGGGAGTTGTGCCTGACACACTTGCCAAGTTTCCCTCCAGGGGCAGGGGAGGGAACAATAATAGACGCCGGCCGACGGGCAGAGGGTGTCTGCAAAATTAGGGTAGCAGAGAATCTTTCTCTGACAAACCCTTTCAGCACCCCTGAGGGGCTGCCCGAGTGTCCACCTTCGGAGGCAGTGGGGGAAGATTGTCACTGTACCCAGAAGCCTGGCAATTCCTCACAGAAGACAAATGGAGTGCAGTGCATCCTATCTGAGGGTTACAAAATCCCGTTTGTCCACACCCCTGTACAAACAACCAAGTCCTTTCCAGATGTTCCACCCGGTCTGAGGGAACAAGTAGTGCCAGAAATTTCAAAGCTGCTATCAAAAAGGGCCATCCAGCCAGTCCCAGCAGACCAACAAGGATCCGGAATCTACTCCAAATTCTTTTTGGTACCAAAAAAGACAGGGTACTGGAGACCTATTTTAGATCTCAGCAGGCTGAACAAGTCTGTCCAAACAATGAAATTCCGGATGGTCACGCTACAGTCCATTCTACCCTTTCTGGGTCAGGACAATTGGATATGCTTTATAGATCTTCAGGATGCATACTATCATATCAAAATGAACAGGCAATCCAGAAGGTTTCTCCGCTTCCGGCTGGGAGCCAGTCACTACCAATTCAGAGCCCTGCCCTTTGGCCTCACCACAGGCCCCAGGGTGTTTACCAAATGCATGGCAGTGGTTGCGGCTCACCTGAGGCAGCGAGGATTCAGGTGTTTCCATATTTAGGCGACTGGCTCCTTACTGCCACCACCAGGCACCAACTGCACTTCAAGCCAGGGCTTATGCTGTACAAGCGTGCAAGCTAGGCATCTCTATAAACTTGAAAAGTCTGCCTTGTCAGCATATTACCTTCATAGGCCGTGTTAAACACGGTGGAGTTGTCAACAAAACTACCTACACAAAGAGTTTCAAACATTCGCAGCCATGTCCAAATCCTACTACAGGAGGACAGAGTCCAAGCCAGATTTGTACTAAAAACACTTGGTCTAATGGCAGCAACAATCACTTTGCTCCCCCTAGCTTATTTTCATATGCGGATACTACAGTGGATGCTTTTTTCCCAATGGTCCTTCCAGCAGCTTCCCATGTCACACAACATTCTCATCACTCAGTCATGCAAGAGACACCTCTCTTGGTGGATGGTCTCGCCTCAGGTGCTTCAAGGCAGACCTATTGTTCTCCCCCCTCCGGTTGCCACCGTGACTACGGATGCCTCCCTGATAGGGTGAGGTGGGGCATTTTCAGGGCAGGACAGTCCAGGGCACATGGCAAGCCTTCGAGTGCCACTTGCACATCAATGTCTTGGAAATGAGAGCGGTACTTTTGGCATTGCAGGCCCTTCAGGACTCTCTTCCCACCTGGACGATTGCAATTCAGACAGACAATATGTCTGTAGTGTGGTGCATCAACAAGCAGGGCGGAACCAGGTCCTACTCCCTATGTCGGGAAGCGCTCAGACTTTGGCAGTGGGCGATCTCTTCCCAACGGTTTCTGGTAGCAACACATATTCCCGGGAAGTCCAGCGTCATAGCGGACAGATTGAGCAGGGCCATTCTCATGCCCTACGAGTGGTCTCTCAACCAGCTAGTAGTGGAACAAATATTCAGAAGGTGGGGTCAGCCTTGCTGCGACCTTTTCGCAGCCCCTCAAAACAGCAAGTGTCAGGAATTCTTCACCCTTTTTCCTCTTCCGGGTCTCCCTCCCAGAGATGCTCTAGTCCACGATTGGCCCCGGGGTCTTCTCTATGCTTTTCCCCCTTTTCCCTTAATTACTCAGTTAGTCCAGAAAGCAATTGCCTTGAGATCCAGGATGATCCTCATTGCCCCTTACTGGCCCTGACAAGTTTGGTTTCCGTTCCTGCAATGTCATCTGCTGGAGCAGCCCTGGCATCTGGACCCAGTGCCAGACCTTCTAACCCATCAGTCGGGTGGGCTGCACCAATCCCTTCCATCTCTCAACCTCACAGCTTGGTTTGCTCCACTTCCAACCCTAGCCAGGCTTCCCTTAATTTCTCAGTCAGTACGTGATATCATCCTTGCCTCTCACAAGTCTAACACCAGAAGGACGTATGCTAGTAAATGGAAACGGTTCTCTATTTGGGCAAGAAAAAATCAAGTTGACCTGTTTACAGCTCCTGTCCAAACAGTTCTAGAATTTTTGGCGGAACTTTTCCACATGGGCTCTTCCTCAGCCACTATCCGGGTCCAGTTGGCGGCTATTGCAAATTTCCACGTTGGCTTGTCTGAGGCCGGTATTATGTCCCACAAGCTTTGCAAAGCCTTTCTGAAAGGAACCCTATTACTTCGGCCCCTGGTTAAAGATCCTCCTCCACCGCGGGATCTAAATTTGGTGCTGTCTTCCTTAATTCTTCCTCCTTTTGAGCCAGCTGCTTCCTGCTCGTTGAAAGTGCTCTCGTGGAAAACACTTTTCTTGGTAGCCATTACCTCAGCGAGAAGGGTTTCGGAACTACAAGCACTCTGTGCGCCCCCCTTATCTTGTTTTTCACAAAGACAGAGTGTCTCTTCGGACTAATCCATCTTTTTTACCTAAGGTACTCTGTGAAAAAAATCTCAACTAGACCATTGATCTCCCAGTCTTCTTCCCAAATTATACTGATAGAGCTGAGAGAAGATTACATTGTTTGGACGTTCACCGTCAACTACGTTTATATCTTGATAGAACTAAACAGACGAGAAAATCAGAACAGCTCTTCCTGTCTTCACGCTGAAGGAAAGCAAAGATCGGCCAGTTTCTAAAGTAACCTTGACCAAATGGTTGACCACTCTTATCATGTTAATCTATCAATTGAGGCATAAGGGCTCCTGCAAAGCCTAGATCTCATTCAACTAGAGCATTAGCTTCATCAGTAGCCTTTCAAGCAAGGGTACCTATGGATTCTATTTGTGCAGCGGCCACATGGGCCTCCCCTCATACCTTCATTTCTCATTACAAACTGGACATAGCCTCCAGAAATCGAGCTGATTTTGGTTCCACTGTACTCAAGAGTCTGTTCCATTGAGCCACCCAGGACTAAGGTGCTAGGGACGCTGTCCCATCCAGCAAGAATGAAGACGAGATTGACAACTTAACATTGAGAAGTTATGTACTTACCATAACGTTCCATGTTAGTTGTCTTCTTCTCGCCTTCTTTCTTGCGTCCCACCCTCCATCCCCCTAGACTGGAAAGACCTAGAGTATCTTGTGCAAGGTGTTTTTTGTCACCAGAGTTATCTCCTCAGCTAGCTCTCTTGCTCCCCTTTGGTAGCCCGTGTAAGGATTATATGTAGAGGAGGTTAAATATATTTGTTACATATATTCTCTTTTGTGGTGGGACATGTATGTCCGTAGTGTTAGCTATCAAACGAGATCTGGGTATGTCACGCCTAGCATTATGGGACATAGTATAGCCTCGAGCCGGTAAAAATAGCTCTCGAGCTTTAGTATTAGGCCGAGTCGGAGCCGATGTTCGGCTCCGAACCCATCCAGCAAGAAAGAAGGCGAGAAGAAGACAACTAACATGGAACGTTATGGTAAGTACATAACTTCTCATTCCTGTAGACTTTCCTGCAGATTGGTTATTCATCATTGTTTTATCTCATCTCCTTGTATTTTAACTGTTAATTGTAGGCCTCTGGGTTTGAGGTCAAGCAGTTCTTCAACAGTGTCCTTCATATCAGGCCTCCCAGGAAGCCTATTTCACCTTCTTGGGACCTCAGTTTTGTACTTGAAAAATTGACCCAGGCTCCATTTGAGTTTGCTTCCTCAGCTTCCTTGCAACATTGTACAAGGAAGACTGTTCTGCTTTGGCTCTTACTTCCAGTCAAGAGAGTATCTGAACTTCAGGCTGTCATGGATATTCCTCTGTTTTGGTTTCCATAGAGACAGGATGTCTCTTTGTACTAATCCTTCTTTTATACCCAAGGTGGGCAATGGGTTGTCAATTGATCAGTCTATTAATTTTCCTTCCTTTTGACATTCTCCACAGTCTACCAGTAAGAATGTTCTTCATACCTTGGATATGCATATAACATATTTAGATAAAACTAAAGTTTTTCACAAGTCTGGCGGCTTTTTGTTTCTTTTCATCTCAGGACTTTGGGGTTGGCTGTTTCTAAACAAACCATCTCCTCTGGGATCTCTAAGACCATTTCCATTTGTTATTTGTTTCATGATAAATGTCATTCCTCGTCTATAAAGGCACACACTTTGCAAGGCATTTGCCTCCTCTGGTGCCCTTTTCATGGGTCTGGGTACCAGTTCTATCCTTGAGGCTGCTACTTGGTCCTGTGTTCATATTTTCACTAAACATTATAAATTGAATGTCGTTTCCAGGGCCAGAGCAGGCTTTGCCAGAAATATCCTATGTGGGTTTGTGGAAGGTTCTTCTTTGCCTTCCAACACCAAAAATGTACCCATAGGTATCAAACTAGTAAAACAAATAATCCACAAACTTGTCCAGTACACTCAAACCGTTTATTGAACCATACTTATTATTATCATGGATAATCTGCATCATGTCCCTACCTGTGTGGTCAAAGGGCCGTTAGGTCCTGGAAGGCGATGGAATCTTCAGAAATGCCCATAGGTAACTTAAAAACCCTCAGACCCCTCGGCACTTGATTTAACTCAATGGATCGTGCCAAAAAACATTATCCATCTGTAACAATTTATAACGTTTTGTCAACTTCTCAAACTGTTGAATCTGGGTGTTGAAGGAACCAAAACCGACATTGTTCCCAGTCACCGGTCTCACATTGAATGAGAGTGGAGCCAGCCATAAGTTAAAGTCAAGGGGTGTAGTACTTCTCTGATCATCTGCCCGTGGTCTGTCGGGAAATGTAGTATTCAATCTGATACCAACATTTTGTGAGGAAACACCACTGTTACCTGGTGGTGTATGTAAAGTAAGCAATTCAGCTTGCGTAGATGTAAGTGACACATTGGTGTTATCAACTTTCTCCCTTCTCATATTAGCTTGCATAAACTAAATCATTTTTTGAGAGATATTCACATATTGACCTAATAAATGATCCATTCAGCAGTGGAAAACCACGTAGAGGCAGACAAAAAAACTCAGAATATAAGCTGGAGGCTCCAAGGACAAGTCAGGATAAAACCACACCAACCATCACCAAAAATGTACCTGTAGGTATCAAACTAGTAAAACAAATAATCCACAAACTTGAAATGAACAGTCAAGCCGTTTATTGAACCATACTTATTATTATCACAGATAATGGTCCGCATCCTGTCCATACCTGTGTGGTCAAAAAGGACTGTTAGGTTCTGGAAAGCCTCGGAATCTTCAGAAATGCCCATAGGTAACTTGAAAATCCTCAGTTCTTTCGGCACTTGATTTAACTCAATGGATCGCTCCAAAAAACATTATCCGTCTGTAACGATTTGTAACATTTTGTCAGCTTCTCAAACTGTTTCATCTGGGTGTTAAAGGAACCAAAACTCACATTGTTCCTAGTCACTAGTCTCACATTCAGTGCTGGTGGAACCAGCCATAAATCAAAGTCAAGGGGTGTAGTACTTCTCGGTTCATCTGCTCGCGGTCACAGTCATCACAGGAAAATAGCAACAATAACGGCAATCTAACATTTCTCATCAGTCTATTGACCCAACGGATAGAGGACCTTATGGACAAGGTGAATCACATGTCAAACCCTTGCCCTAATACCACATCAACACAAGGTAACTTAACTAATGTTGGTACCAACATTATATCATCTACTTCTGGCATTAATAATGTCAGTATTCTGCCTGCTGACAATGTTTGTTTACCTCAGCGTCCTGGTGTAACCGAACTGCCAAATTCAAACTGTTAATAATAATTCTCCAGTTGGAAATAGTTCCTCGGGGCTTATTGGTTCTCCGGATGCACGTACATGGCTCAACGAGCCTTTAAACTTGTTCTCAGAGGAAAGTGAACAGGAGTTACCGGCCGGAGGAACATCAAATACAAAAAATATAGTTTCCAACCTGCATAAACTGGACTCGTATGCTTAAACATAAAATGTTACAGTTGGAAATTAGTTATTTCCGCCAATGCATAAGTGAGAATATTGTCCCGAAAGGGCTGAGAAGGAGGCAGTATCCACTGGTCTGGAGGAGGGTTCAATGTTCCACCAAGAGCTCATCGAGCTCTTTAACGAACAAGGGATTGAACTACTGCAGGTCATGTGTAAACATTACCAACGATCCATCAACAAGTTGATGGAAGAATCTACTGACCTTGATGCAGCTATTAGAGCCAGTAATGATTTTCAAAGATACCAGTACGACTACAATAGGACTTTCTCTAGTATAAAGCAGTTCATTAACAAATCAAAGTCTTTTAAAATAAAAAGTTGAACAGAGACTGGGCAGTGTACAACAACAAATCAGCATACCGAAACCGCCCACATCTCAGCAGTGAAACCCTACAGGCCAAGAGAGAGTAGCAGGGTGTGTCTACTAGGAATGAGGAGTTCGACAACCTTGATTTTCATGGCCCGAGAGGTGGCAGCACAGACTTTACCTCGTAGGGTGAAAGGATCCACCAACAACAAAAAATCATACTATAACACATCTAATAATGACAGCTCACACAGCGGCCAAGGTGAAAATTTTCAGAACCGTTCACTAAACCACAAGCCCCAGCAGCCAACATACTACCAGAATCAGAGGAAGAACAAGAAGGGAACAGAATGAGGAAGTGAGCGTTGATGCAGGTAGCAGTTTTGTAAATTGCTTTACAACAAAGAGAATGGCTTTATTATCTATAACTTCTCTGGCCTGACTATACATGGAGCCTTAGTGGAGCTGTTGCTGAAGGGTTGACTTTTGTGCCACATTTTTTGAGCAAACCTTGCCTCTTCACTTATAGACCTAAAACTGTTTGTGCGTAAACTTAACTTAAATCTCATCTTAGGTGAAAACACTACCAGAAAAAAGATGTTCCACATTCTTAGTACATTTAACCCACCCTTGCACCCAATCTTATACGGTTCGAGCAAATTTGTGAGTTGGACTTCAGGAATGAATTGATGAAAAATAAAACTAACAAGAATTTTGTAAGAAGTATTACTGTAAGAGAGAGGCAATTATTAATTGAATTGCAAACAGCCGGTTTGAGAATAATGAAACCTGACAAGGGAGGGGGAATGGGTTATGATGAACATCGGTAACTATAGTACTAGAATGTTATAAATACTCAACACAGATGCTTACAAAGAAGTTTCTAGAAATTAGTTAAATACAGCTTTCAGTCACGTAAAATCTTTCATATACAAACTGTTCATTGAAAGCAGAATAGATATTAATCTGTTCAACTACTTATCTATGCCAGTGCCCAGAATACATAATATCTTTGGGGTACCTAAAATGCACAAAGATGTAAGCAAACCCCCCTTGCGACTACTAGTTGGCCAGAAATATATAATGTATGCATGTGCAAAATATGTGGATTCTGTGCTACAAAAATATGTAACTGGTGAAAAACAAATTTGCAAGGACTCTTGGTCATTCCTACACTGCCTAAATAATTTGCAATATGACAATAGTTACAATTTTTTAACAGTAGATGTTAAGGACTTGTATACGTCCATCACACATGGAGGCATAGAGAGAATTAGCCACATTCTGAGAATCAAGGGTGTACCTAATGATATAAGTTTGCTTAGTGAACTATTGGACATTATTTTGTCCAATAACTATGTAGTCTTTGACAAAAGATTGTTTTTACAACTATCAGGGATAGCCATGGGGTCCCTGTGTTGTGCCAATTTAGTCATGGCTGACTGGGAGCACAAATTGGTCCTATAGAACAACTGGGTCGAAGACAAGGTACATCACTACACTAGATTCTTGGATGACATCTTCATGGTGATTAGGGGTGACAACGACACAGCTAATGCAGTTGTCAGTTACTTTGAGACAACTGACTTTTTGCAGTTTACTTCACAATTTGGTGCAAATTTCATATCATACTTGGAAGTTCTGATTTGTAAAGATGCAACTAGTGAATGTTACAATGCATGTTTATATAGAAAAAACTTATTCTAACAGTTTCTTGCACTTTACTAGCTGTCACCCCTACCACCAGAAGAAGTCAGTAGTAAAAGGACACTTGGTCAGGGCAGCTAGGATTACCTCCCTAGATAGAGACTTCTACTTAGAATGTAACAACTTGAAGGAGATGTTTACTGGGAGAGGTTACCCTATACAGATGTTGAATCTGATTATTAAAGAGGTGATTCACAAGCATTCGAATGGAGTGTACAAAACCTATTTTAAGTCAAAATCAAATTGATACATCCACTGATACTATAGGTATACATACTGAAGGGAACAACAGTAATGTACTCCAGAACTTTAGTAATTTTAATAATTTCATGATTTCATTCAGTGTAGATGCTCTTGACTTATGTGGGATCATCAGGAAAAACTGGGACCTACTACAGTCAGACACCTTTATAAGTAAGAAAGTGGCTCACACACCTAGAATTGCCTTAAAAGAGGAGCTAATTTAAAAAACCTAGTTGAAAGAAACTCTAAAACACTAGTTAGTAGATGTGGGATGTATAAGTGTGGTATGTGTAAGTACTGTAAACACATGGATGTGGGTCAGAAGTTTAAGATCAAAGGCACTCAATACACCACCAGATTTAGATTAAACTGCCAGTCTAAGGGGTCATATACCTAGCTCAATGCCAAATGTGTCCCGCATTCTGTATAGGGAAAACAGATAGGAAATTGCGGGAAAGAATATCACAGGACACCTATACCACATTGGCAAATTGAGCAAAGACAGTGCCTAGCTAAACATACCCGTGAATAGCTAAACATACCCGTGAATACATGAATCACAGGTTTTTGTTCAGAGCAATAGACCAAATTGTACCTGATAACATGGGGGGGGGTCCAGTTTCATTGCAGTTAGAACGTTTAGAATTAATATGGCAGTTGAACACCAGCGCAGGGCAGTATCCAGGTTTAAGCGAAAGATGTTCTGTTGTATGTATTCTGAAATTAAAAGCCTTACTAGATAGGGTTTTCCATATATAATTAATGTAAGTATGTATTAATTGTATATAAGATCGTAAAATTAACAACAGTATGAGCGAACATGGTTTTACCATGTCATTTTAGTATTTTAGATATTTGGTACTTATAAAGTACAACAACCTTTGGTATTTTATGGTATATAAGAACATTTAGTATTGTTTTCTGTAGGGTTAGGGTTTGAGTTTTGCATGTGGGTGTGTCAATGTGTTTGACACTTTTGTGATCTTTAGAAACTGTAGTTTCTATGAGTACTAGTTTTCAATTAGTTGTCAAGAAGAATGAAATGAACTGATTAACTAATACTGGATGTTATGTGATCCTATCTACGCCTACATTCTGACTGATGGGTTCCGGGCGATCCCTCGGCTCCGACTGCAACTTATGCCAAAATGAAGTCTCTTATTGGCTGAGCTTACTATATCCCAGGATGCACCACTACCAGTCCCCAGATCTCGTTTGCCGCTAACTAGCAAAGGCGTGGTCTCGAGCTAGCTGAGCTAGTAGTGTCTTTTCACTAACTTTTTCTGTCAGAAATTTGCTAATTCTTTAACAAAGCTGTTTTAACAGCTACTCTGTGCTGTGTGTGTGTTTTGAAAACTTTTTGTAAGAAAATTTGTGTGTGATTGGTGTTTGTTCGGTACAGGCTCCTTCATCCATAGGGCCTTTCCTGTTGGTTAATCCTTTGAACCTTAGGGGTTCTTGGATTCCTGTATACTTTATTCACTGTTGTATGTCTTCAGTTGGCCTTTATTTTAATTGGCTATCATTGTAAGCGGCAAGTTAATCTTGTAGGGTCAGTCTTTCCCAACAAAGTTTTGTCTGTGAGAGAGTACTCAGGGCTTTATTTTGAGGTCACACTTGTGTATTGTTTTTCCCCCCTCAGGAGGTGGATCCCCGATGAAGCCTCAGTCGGGACATGCTCAAAGCCCGCCAAACCGTCGGCTCCCAGTTCGGAGCCATCGCCCGGCGGAGCATCTTCCTCCTCTTCGGTTCCGGATTGAGCCGACATCTCTAGACCTCATTCGGCTCCACCTTTAGTGTCGCAACCATCTTTGGGCCGAAAACGTTCTAGGTCCCCTTCCCTAGTATCGGTTCGTTCAGCTCCGAGGTCACCATTGCTTCAGTCTGAACGAAGCCATAGGTCCCACTCCTGTCGGTCCTCCAGGCTATCTAATCATGGTTTGGAGAGGGTGGTCAGTAGTCTCCTTAAATCACAGGCCCTGGCCCATATGTTAACCAGCCCTGCTCAACAGACTGGGGCTGTCCTGGTGTCTTCAGCAATTCCTCCTCCGACTCCCCATTTGCGTTCGGAGTTGGAGCTGGTTGGGACTCGAATCTTGGAAACGGAGCTGATACCCCACCTTTCAGCGTATTCGTCGGCTCCGATCTCTTCATTGGTTCCTTCCTTGGAGGGATCTCGGCGCCGGGACTCCCTCATCAGCTCTGAGGGGGCGAGTGGCATCGGACCCTTGTCCAACCCCGTTCTCCCTCTCGGGGCTTCGGTGCAGGTGAGCTCTGCCCTATTGGCCTCTGAGCCGTCCCTCTAGGTGCCGGGAGGGGTTCACGTCTCTTCGGAGCAGGGACCTTCTGTTCTGCCTGATAGGGGCTCCTTCGAGGTCATGAGGAGCGTGCTGACTCCTGAGTCGGCTCCTCGATCAGCCCCTTCGGCTCCTCCCCCCATGGTGCCTGCATCTGTCTCTGCCCACCCTCCTGACCCCAAGCGTGGAGAACAGACTCTCCAGGTCGCCCCATTGTGCGTATCTTCCTCTTCCGAGGCCTCCCCTGATCTTTCAGATGAGCCCTGTTGGAAGAGAAAATGTAAGAGGAAACGTCGACTCCCCCCAGTCAGTCACGTCTGATACCGACTTGGATGATTCGGAAGGGTCCCCAAGATCCCCCTCTGAGGATGTCTCTTTTTCAGACATCCTAGAGATCCTTAAACAGGGGGGGAACTGGACTGCCCTTATGCCCTTATCCCTTCCGAGGACGAGTCAGTATACCTGGACGCGTTTGGTTCTCGCCCTTCCACCTCCTGGGTGTCTCCACCCTTCGACCCGCTCATGGAAGTAGTGGCTCGAAGGGCGTGGTCAGCCCCAGGCACAGTGGAACCTACTCCCAGTAGGCCCACTAAGTTCATTACAGCCCCACCCAACAAACAATTTTTGACAAAAGGTGTCTCCGTTGATGCCATGGTGGTGGCAGCAGCCACGAAGAAGGAGTTGGCTGACCCTTCGGTGCCTGTCCATCCACCTAATAAAGAGTCTAGTACAATGGACAGGTACGGGAAGCGGATGTTTTCCTCAGCGACTTTTTCCATGCTGTCGCTGAATTATCTGTGCCACTTCACCCACCTTCAAAGGGATCTTCTCAAGAAACTGGGTGATACCCTTCAGGATCCATCAGCTGTGGAGGCTCAAGAAATGATTACCTCCCAGCTGGCGACCCTTAACTCAGTCGTCAACTCCTCCATGCGGCTCATTTCTTATGCATCCGATGGGGTGAGTAGGGCCGCAGGTACAGGCGTGGCTTTGAGAAGACATGCCTGGATGCGGTTATGTAACTTTGCTGACCCCTTTAAGGCTTCCTTCACCAATACCCCCTTCGATGGTTCGGCTCTGTTTGGACCACAGCTGAAGGATACCCTTACCTGGTGTGAGCAGGAAGGCAAGACTGTCTGCCGTGGGAGTCTGTTTTTCTACTCCCTCTAGACCATACCGTGATGGTCTGAAGAGTGGGAAAATGTGGTTTCGGAAACCCCAGGGAGTTGTGCCTGACACACTTGCCAAGTTTCCCTCCAGGGGCAGGGGAGGGAACAATAATAGACGCCGGCCGACGGGCAGAGGGTGTCTGCAAAATTAGGGTAGCAGAGAATCTTTCTCTGACAAACCCTTTCAGCACCCCTGAGGGGCTGCCCGAGTGTCCACCTTCGGAGGCAGTCGGGGGAAGATTGTCACTGTACCCAGAAGCCTGGCAATTCCTCACAGAAGACAAATGGGTACGGTGCATCCTATCTGAGGGTTACAAAATCCCGTTTGTCCACACCCCTGTACAAACAACCAAGTCCTTTCCAGATGTTCCACCCGGTCTGAGGGAACAAGTAGTGCCAGAAATTTCAAAGCTGCTATCAAAAAGGGCCATCCAGCCAGTCCCAGCAGACCAACAAGGATCCGGAATCTACTCCAAATTCTTTTTGGTACCAAAAAAGACAGGGTACTGGAGACCTATTTTAGATCTCAGCAGGCTGAACAAGTCTGTCCAAACAATGAAATTCCGGATGGTCACGCTACAGTCCATTCTACCCTTTCTGGGTCAGGACAATTGGATATGCTTTATAGATCTTCAGGATGCATACTATCATATCAAAATGAACAGGCAATCCAGAAGGTTTCTCCGCTTCCGGCTGGGAGCCAGTCACTACCAATTCAGAGCCCTGCCCTTTGGCCTCACCACAGGCCCCAGGGTGTTTACCAAATGCATGGCAGTGGTTGCGGCTCACCTGAGACGACGAGGATTCCAGGTGTTTCCATATTTAGACGACTGGCTCCTTACTGCCACCACCAGGCACCAACTACTTCAAGCCAGGGCTTATGCTGTACAAACGTGCAAAGCGCTAGGCATCTCTATAAACTTCGAAAAGTCTGCCTTGTCAGCATATTACCTTCATAGACGCCGTGTTAAACACGGTGGAGTTGTCAGCAAAACTACCTACACAAAGAGTTTCAAACATTCGCAGCCATGTCCAAATCCTACTACAGGAGGACAGAGTCCAAGCCAGATTTGTACTAAAAACACTTGGTCTAATGGCAGCAACAATCACTTTGCTCCCCCTAGCTTATTTTCATATGCGGATACTACAGTGGATGCTTTTTTCCCAATGGTCCTTCCAGCAGCTTCCCATGTCACACAACATTCTCATCACTCAGTCATGCAAGAGACACCTCTCTTGGTGGATGGTCTCGCCTCAGGTGCTTCAAGGCAGACCTATTGTTCTCCCCCCTCCGGTTGCCACCGTGACTACGGATGCCTCCCTGATAGGGTGAGGTGGGGCATTTTCAGGGCAGGACAGTCCAGGGCACATGGCAAGCCTTCGAGTGCCACTTGCACATCAATGTCTTGGAAATGAGAGCGGTACTTTTGGCATTGCAGGCCCTTCAGGACTCTCTTCCCACCTGGACGATTGCAATTCAGACAGACAATATGTCTGTAGTGTGGTGCATCAACAAGCAGGGCGGAACCAGGTCCTACTCCCTATGTCGGGAAGCGCTCAGACTTTGGCAGTGGGCGATCTCTTCCCAACGGTTTCTGGTAGCAACACATATTCCCGGGAAGTCCAGCGTCATAGCGGACAGATTGAGCAGGGCCATTCTCATGCCCTACGAGTGGTCTCTCAACCAGCTAGTAGTGGAACAAATATTCAGAAGGTGGGGTCAGCCTTGCTGCGACCTTTTCGCAGCCCCTCAAAACAGCAAGTGTCAGGAATTCTTCACCCTTTTTCCTCTTCCGGGTCTCCCTCCCAGAGATGCTCTAGTCCACGATTGGCCCCGGGGTCTTCTATGCTTTTCCCCCTTTTCCCTTAATTACTCAGTTAGTCCAGAAAGCAATTGCCTTGAGATCCAGGATGATCCTCATTGCCCCTTACTGGCCCTGACAAGTTTGGTTTCCGTTCCTGCAATGTCATCTGCTGGAGCAGCCCTGGCATCTGGACCCAGTGCCAGACCTTCTAACCCATCAGTCGGGTGGGCTGCACCAATCCCTTCCATCTCTCAACCTCACAGCTTGGTTGCTCCACTTCCAACCCTAGCCAGGCTTCCCTTAATTTCTCAGTCAGTACGTGATATCATCCTTGCCTCTCACAAGTCTAACACCAGAAGGACGTATGCTAGTAAATGGAAACGGTTCTCTATTTGGGCAAGAAAAAATCAAGTTGACCTGTTTACAGCTCCTGTCCAAACAGTTCTAGAATTTTTGGCGGAACTTTTCCACATGGGCTCTTCCTCAGCCACTATCCGGGTCCAGTTGGCGGCTATTGCAAATTTCCACGTTGGCTTGTCTGAGGCCGGTATTATGTCCCACAAGCTTTGCAAAGCCTTTCTGAAAGGAACCCTATTACTTCGGCCCCTGGTTAAAGATCCTCCTCCACCGCGGGATCTAAATTTGGTGCTGTCTTCCTTAATTCTTCCTCCTTTTGAGCCAGCTGCTTCCTGCTCGTTGAAAGTGCTCTCGTGGAAAACACTTTTCTTGGTAGCCATTACCTCAGCGAGAAGGGTTTCGGAACTACAAGCACTCTGTGCGCCCCCCTTATCTTGTTTTTCACAAAGACAGAGTGTCTCTTCGGACTAATCCATCTTTTTTACCTAAGGTACTCTGTGAAAAAAATCTCAACTAGACCATTGATCTCCCAGTCTTCTTCCCAAATTATACTGATAGAGCTGAGAGAAGATTACATTGTTTGGACGTTCACCGTCAACTACGTTTATATCTTGATAGAACTAAACAGACGAGAAAATCAGAACAGCTCTTCCTGTCTTACGCTGAAGGAAAGCAAGGTCGGCCAGTTTCTAAAGTAACCTTGACCAAATGGTTGACCACTCTTATCATGTTAATCTATCAATTGAGGCATAAGGAGCTCCCTGCAAAGCCTAGATCTCATTCAACTAGAGCATTAGCTTCATCAGTAGCCTTTCAAGCAAGGGTACCTATGGATTCTATTTGTGCAGCGGCCACATGGGCCTCCCCTCATACCTTCATTTCTCATTACAAACTGGACATAGCCTCCAGAAATCGAGCTGATTTTGGTTCCACTGTACTCAAGAGTCTGTTCCATTGAGCCACCCAGGACTAAGGTGCTAGGGACGCTGTCCCATCCAGCAAGAATGAAGGCGAGATTGACAACTTAACATTGAGAAGTTATGTACTTACCATAACGTTCCATGTTAGTTGTCTTCTTCTCGCCTTCTTTCTTGCGTCCCACCCTCCATCCCCCTAGACTGGAAAGACCTAGAGTATCTTGTGCAAGGTGTTTTTTGTCACCAGAGTTATCTCCTCAGCTAGCTCTCTTGCTCCCCTTTGGTAGCCCGTGTAAGGATTATATGTAGAGGAGGTTAAATATATTTGTTACATATATTCTCTTTTGTGGTGGGACATGTATGTCCGTAGTGTTAGCTATCAAACGAGATCTGGGTATATCACGCCTAGCATTATGGGACATAGTATAGCCTCGAGCCGGTAAAAATAGCTCTCGAGCTTTAGTATTAGGCCGAGTCGGAGCCGATGTTCGGCTCCGAACCCATCCAGCAAGAAAGAAGGCGAGAAGAAGACAACTAACATGGAACGTTATGGTAAGTACATAACTTCTCATTCCTGTAGACTTTCCTGCAGATTGGTTATTCATCATTGTTTTTATCTCATCTCCTTGTATTTTAACTGTTAATTGTAGGCCTCTAGGTTTGAGGTCAAGCAGTTCTTCAACAGTGTCCTTCATATCAGGCCTCCCAGGAAGCCTATTTCACCTTCTTGGGACCTCAGTTTTGTACTTGAAAAATTGACCCAGGCTCCATTTGAGTTTGCTTCCTCAGCTTCCTTGCAACATTGTACAAGGAAGACTGTTCTGCTTTTGGCTCTTACTTCAGTCAAGAGAGTATCTGAACTTCAGGCTGTCATGGATATTCCTCTGTTTTTGGTTTCCATAGAGACAGGATGTCTCTTTGTACTAATCCTTCTTTTATACCCAAGGTGGGCAATGGGTTGTCAATTGATCAGTCTATTAATTTTCCTTCCTTTTGACATTCTCCACAGTCTACCAGTAAGAATGTTCTTCATACCTTGGATATGCATATAACATATTTAGATAAAACTAAAGTTTTTCACAAGTCTGAGCGGCTTTTTGTTTCTTTTCATCTCAGGACTTTGGGGTTGGCTGTTTCTAAACAAACCATCTCCTCTGGGATCTCTAAGACCATTTCCATTTGTTATTTGTTTCATGATAAATGTCATTCCTCGTCTATAAAGGCACACACTTTGCAAGGCATTTGCCTCCTCTGGTGCCCTTTTCATGGGTCTGGGTACCAGTTCTATCCTTGAGGCTGCTACTTGGTCCTGTGTTCATATTTTCACTAAACATTATAAATTGAATGTCGTTTCCAGGGCCAGAGCAGGCTTTGCCAGAAATATCCTATGTGGGTTTGTGGAAGGTTCTTCTTTGCCTTCCAACACCAAAAATGTACCCATAGGTATCAAACTAGTAAAACAAATAATCCACAAACTTGTCCAGTACACTCAAACCGTTTATTGAACCATACTTATTATTATCATGGATAATCTGCATCATGTCCCTACCTGTGTGGTCAAAAAGGGCCGTTAGGTCCTGGAAGGCCGTGGAATCTTCAGAAATGCCCATAGGTAACTTAAAAACCCTCAGACCCCTCGGCACTTGATTTAACTCAATGGATCGTGCCAAAAAACATTATCCATCTGTAACAATTTATAACGTTTTGTCAACTTCTCAAACTGTTGAATCTGGGTGTTGAAGGAACCAAAACCGACATTGTTCCCAGTCACCGGTCTCACATTGAATGAGAGTGGAGCCAGCCATAAGTTAAAGTCAAGGGGTGTAGTACTTCTCTGATCATCTGCCCGTGGTCTGTCGGGAAATGTAGTATTCAATCTGATACCAACATTTTGTGAGGAAACACCACTGTTACCTGGTGGTGTATGTAAAGTAAGCAATTCAGCTTATGAGATGTAAGTGACACATTGGTGTTATCAACTTTCTCCCTTCTCATATTAGCTTGCATAAACTAAATCATTTTTTGAGAGATATTCACATATTGACCTAATAAATGATCCATTCAGCAGTGGAAAACCACGTAGAGGCAGACAAAAACTCAGAATATAAGCTGGAGGCTCCAAGGACAAGTCAGGATAAAACCACACCAACCATCACCAAAATGTACCTGTAGGTATCAAACTAGTAAAACAAATAATCCACAAACTTGAAATGAACAGTCAAGCCGCTTATTGAACCATACTTATTATTATCACAGATAATGGTCCGCATCCTGTCCATACCTGTGTGGTCAAAAAGGACTGTTAGGTTCTGGAAAGCCTCGGAATCTTCAGAAATGCCCATAGGTAACTTGAAAATCCTCAGTTCTTTCGGCACTTGATTTAACTCAATGGATCGCTCCAAAAAACATTATCCGTCTGTAACGATTTGTAACATTTTGTCAGCTTCTCAAACTGTTTCATCTGGGTGTTAAAGGAACCAAAACTCACATTGTTCCTAGTCACTAGTCTCACATTCAGTGCTGGTGGAACCAGCCATACGTCAAAGTCAAGGGGTGTAGTACTTCTCGGTTCATCTGCTCGCGGTCACAGTCATCACAGGAAAATAGCAACAATAACGGCAATCTAACATTTCTCATCAGTCTATTGACCCAACGGATAGAGGACCTTATGGACAAGGTGAATCACATGTCAAACCCTTGCCCTAATACCACATCAACACAAGGTAACTTAACTAATGTTGGTACCAACATTATATCATCTACTTCTGGCATTAATAATGTCAGTATTCTGCCTGCTGACAATGTTTGTTTACCTCAGCGTCCTGGTGTAACCGAACTGCCAAATTCAAACTGTTAATAATAATTCTCCAGTTGGAAATAGTTCCTCGGGGCTTATTGGTTCTCCGGATGCACGTACATGGCTCAACGAGCCTTTAAACTTGTTCTCAGAGGAAAGTGAACAGGAGTTACCGGCCGGAGGAACATCAAATACAAAAAATATAGTTTCCAACCTGCATAAACTGGACTCGTATGCTTAAACATAAAATGTTACAGTTGGAAATTAGTTATTTCCGCCAATGCATAAGTGAGAATATTGTCCCGAAAGGGCTGAGAAGGAGGCAGTATCCCACTGGTCTGGAGGAGGGTTCAATGTTCCACCAAGAGCTCATCGAGCTCTTTAACAGACAAGGGATTGAACTACTGCAGGTCATGTGTAAACATTACCAACGATCCATCAACAAGTTGATGGAAGAATCTACTGACCTTGATGCAGCTATTAGAGCCAGTAATGATTTTCAAAGATACCAGTACGACTACAATAGGACTTTCTCTAGTATAAAGCAGTTCATTAACAAATCAAAGTCTTTTAAAATAAAAAAGTTGAACAGAGACTGGGCAGTGTACAACAACAAATCAGCATACCCGAAACCGCCCACATCTCAGCAGTGAAACCCTACAGGCCAAGAGAGTAGCAGGGGTGTGTCTACTAGGAATGAGGAGTTCGACAACCTTGATTTTCATGACGAAGAGGTGGCAGCACAGACTTTACCTCGTAGGAGTGAAAGGATCCACCAGCAACAAAAATCATACTATAACACATCTAATAATGACAGCTCACACAACGGCCAAGGTGAAAATTTTCAGAACCGTTCACTAAACCACAAGCCCCAGCAGCCAACATACTACCAGAATCAGAGGAAGAACAAGAAGGGAACAGAATGAGGAAGTGAACGTTGATGCAGGTAGCAGTTTTTGTAAATTGCTTTACAACAAAGAGAATGGCTTTATTATCTATAACTTCTCTGGCCTGACTATACATGGAGCCTTAGTGGAGCTATTTGCTGAAGGGTTGACTTTTGTGCCACATTTTTGAGCAAACCTTGCCTCTTCACTTATAGACCTAAAACTGTTTGTGCGTAAACTTAACTTAAATCTCATCTTAGGTGAAAACACTACCAGAAAAAGATGTTCCACATTCTTAGTACATTTAACCCACCCTTGCACCCAATCTTATACCGGTTCGAGCAAATTTGTGAGTTGGACTTCAGGAATGAATTGATGAAAAATAAAACTAACAAGAATTTTGTAAGAAGTATTACTGTAAGAGAGAGGCAATTATTAATTGAATTGCAAACAGCCGGTTTGAGAATAATGAAACCTGACAAGGGAGGGGGAATGGGTTATGATGAACATCGGTAACTATAGTACTAGAATGTTATAAATACTCAACACAAATGCTTACAAAGAAGTTTCTAGAAATTAGTTAAATACAGCTTTCAGTCACGTAAAATCTTTCATATACAAACTGTTCATTGAAAGCAGAATAGATATTAATCTGTTCAACTACTTATCTATGCCAGTGCCCAGAATACATAATATCTTTGGGGTACCTAAAATGCACAAAGATGTAAGCAAACCCCCCTTGCGACTACTAGTTGACGCCAGAAATCGCATAATGTATGCATGTGCAAAATATGTGGATTCTGTGCTACAAAAATATGTAACTGGTGAAAAACAAATTTGCAAGGACTCTTGGTCATTCCTACACTGCCTAAATAATTTGCAATATGACAATAGTTACAATTTTTTAACAGTAGATGTTAAGGACTTGTATACGTCCATCCCACACATGGAGGGCATAGAGAGAATTAGCCACATTCTGAGAATCAAGGGTGTACCTAATGATATAAGTTTGCTTAGTGAACTATTGGACATTATTTTGTCCAATAACTATGTAGTCTTTGACAAAAGATTGTTTTTACAACTATCAGGGATAGCCATGGGGTCCCTGTGTTGTGCCAATTTAGTCATGGCTGACTGGGAGCACAAATTGGTCCTATAGAACAACTGGGTCGAAGACAAGGTACATCACTACACTAGATTCTTGGATGACATCTTCATGGTGATTAGGGGTGACAACGACACAGCTAATGCAGTTGTCAGTTACTTTAATGAGACAACTGACTTTTTGCAGTTTACTTCACAATTTGGTGCAAATTTCATATCATACTTGGAAGTTCTGATTTGTAAAGATGCAACTAGTGAATGTTACAATGCATGTTTATATAGAAAAGAAACTTATTCTAACAGTTTCTTGCACTTTACTAGCTGTCACCCCTACCACCAGAAGAAGTCAGTAGTAAAAGGACACTTGGTCAGGGCAGCTAGGATTACCTCCCTAGATAGAGACTTCTACTTAGAATGTAACAACTTGAAGGAGATGTTTACTGGGAGAGGTTACCCTATACAGATGTTGAATCTGATTATTAAAGAGGTGATTCACAAGCATTCGAATGGAGTGTACAAACCTATTTTAAGTCAAAATCAAATTGATACATCCACTGATACTATAGGTATACATACTGAAGGGAACAACAGTAATGTACTCCAGAACTTTAGTAATTTTAATAATTTCATGATTTCATTCAGTGTAGATGCTCTTGACTTATGTGGGATCATCAGGAAAAACTGGGACCTACTACAGTCAGACACCTTTATAAGTAAGAAAGTGGCTCACACACCTAGAATTGCCTTAAAAAGAGGAGCTAATTTAAAAAAAACCTAGTTGAAAGAAACTCTAAAACACTAGTTAGTAGATGTGGGATGTATAAGTGTGGTATGTGTAAGTACTGTAAACACATGGATGTGGGTCAGAAGTTTAAGATCAAAGGCACTCAATACACCACCAGATTTAGATTAAACTGCCAGTCTAAGGGGTCATATACCTAGCTCAATGCCAAATGTGTCCCGCATTCTGTATAGGGAAAACAGATAGGAAATTGCGGGAAAGAATATACGGACACCTATACCACATTGGCAAATTGAGCAAAGACAGTGCCCTAGCTAAACATACCCGTGAATAGCTAAACATACCCGTGAATACATGAATCACAGGTTTTTGTTCAGAGCAATAGACCAAATTGTACCTGATAACATGGGGGGGGGTCCAGTTTCATTGCAGTTAGAACGTTTAGAATTAATATGGCAGTTGAACACCAGCGCAGGGCAGTATCCAGGTTTAAACGAAAGATGTTCTGTTGTATGTATTCTGAAATTAAAAAGCCTTACTAGATAGGGTTTTCCATATATAATTAATGTAAAGTATGTATTAATTGTATATAAGATCGTAAAAATTAACAACAGTATGAACGAACATGGTTTTACCATGTCATTTTAGTATTTTAGATATTTGGTACTTATAAAGTACAACAACCTTTTTGGTATTTTATGGTATATAAGAACATTTAGTATTGTTTTTTCTGTAGGGTTAGGGTTTGAGTTTTGCATGTGGGTGTGTCAATGTGTTTGACACTTTTGTAGTCTTTAGAAACTGTAGTTTCTATGAGTACTAGTTTTCAATTAGTTGTCAAGAAGAATGAAATGAACTGATTAACTAATACTGGATGTTATGTGATCCTATCTCGCCTACATTCTGACTGATGGGTTCGGAGCCGATCCCTCGGCTCCGACTCGGCACGCTTATGCCAAAGAGCGAAGTCTCTTATTGGCTGAGCTTACTATATCCCAGGATGCACCACTACCAGTCCCCCAGATCTCGTTTGCCGCTAACTAGCAAAGACGTGGTCTCGAGCTGGCTGAGCTAAGTAGTGTCTTTTCACTAACTTTTTCTGTCAGAAATTTGCTAATTCTTTAACAAAAAGCTGTTTTAACAGCTACTCTG
The DNA here is from genome assembly GCF_019279795.1 of Protopterus annectens. NCBI lineage: Eukaryota > Metazoa > Chordata > Ceratodontiformes > Protopteridae > Protopterus > Protopterus annectens. Next base: position 225,941,874 of record NC_056746.1, read on the forward strand.
TGCTGTGTGTGTGTTTTGAAAACTTTTGTAAGAAAAATTGTGTGTGATTGGTGTTTGTTCCGTACAGGCTCCTTCATCCATAGGGCCTTTCCTGTTGGTTAATCCCTTTGAACCTTAGGGGTTCTTGGATTCCTGTATACTTTATTCACTGTTGTATGTCTTCAGTTGGCCTTTATTTTAATTGGCTATCATTGTAAACGGCAAGTTAATCTTGTAGGGTCAGTCTTTCCCAACAAAGTTTTGTCTGTGAGAGAGTACTCAGTTTTTCTTATAATGCCTCAGGCTCCTAGGCCTTCGGGCTTCAAAAAATGCACTAAATGTAGTTTTAAAATGTCTATCACGGATGACCACTCTCTCTGTGTATATTGTTTGGGCGCCAAACATTTGCAGGAGTCCTGCAGCGTGTGTCACGCTTTTTCCTCGAGGGTCCTCCAAGAGAGGAAAAATAAGCTTATATTGAAAGGCCTTATAAAACCCTCTTTTGAAGAAGCTTTAGCATCCTCTCCTTCTCCTGCCAAAAAGAAAAGGGCGTCGGCTCCGACCAGTCCGTCGGACCCGACCGCCAAAAGACATAGGCAGGCTTCTCCTTCGGCTCCAAGGACTTCGGAGCCGAGGGCGGAACGGTCTGCCTCGATGCCTCCAGTCTAGACTCCTCTGGCTTCGGAGCCGATGGCTGGGGCATCGAGGCGGGTCACCTTCATCGGCTCCACTGGTCTCGGAGCCGATGAAGGTTGTCCGCTCAGACACTTCCTCCTCGGCACCGATGGAAACTAGTTTGGGTATTCCTTCGGCGCCGATAGTCATCGAGTCGCCTCGGAGCCGGTCCCCTAGCCCCTTGGGGCCGTTGGAGAGGCCAACTCGAACCCGTTCAGTATCCTCTAGGTCATCGAGGATGTCAGATTCGGACATAGACAGGGTGCTCCAAAGACTGTTCCAGTCCCCAGTCTTTCAAAAATTTGTTTTGGCTCCGACCCAATTGGCTTCGGAGCCGATAGCCCATGCCATTACCATTCCTCCTCCGACCGCTTCGGCTCCGTCGGAGCAGGTGCTGTTGCAGCCGGTGGAGATCCTAGGGTCGGCTCCGACCCTTACTCCAACCCCGGCCTTCGGGTCCGAGTTTGGCACGCGGACTTCTTCGGCCGGACCCGGGGGTGACGTTTCGGGACCTATGCTGTCGGTTCCGAGCCTCCCTCTCGGTGCTTCGGCTGCGGGACTTCCGTCTGCTATCATGGCTCCGGGGACCGGACACTCCCAGGATTCTGGGGGTCCGGCTTTCAGAGCTATGAGGAATGCCTTGGCCAAGTCTTCTTCGGCCATCTCTCCGGCTTTACCGGCACCTTCCCTGGGCGTGGAGACTGGGTCTTTGGCAGTTCCCCTGTCCCTAGGCAGCGGAGCCCCGGGGCCTGAGGTTACCCCCACTGGGGTTCCCTCCTCCTGAGGGTTCTTCGGAGTTGTCTTCAGAGGAGCCCCCAAGGAAGAGATCGTGCAAGAGGAAGCACGTGGACTCCCCCGAGTCTCTTACATCGGACACTGATCTTGATGATGCGGAGGGGTCCCTGAAGTCGTCCTCGGATGATGTCTCATTCGCAGACATTTTAGAGATCCTCAAGCAACGAGGCGGCTGGATATCCAAACCCCCCTCTGCTGATGAGTCAGTGCTTCTCAAGGCCTTTGGGGCTCAGCACTCCGCCTCCTGGGTGTCTCCGCCCTTCGACGAGCTCCTGGATTTGGTTTGTCGGAGGGCGTGGGAACATCCAGATACTGTGGAACCAGTGCCTTCTCGCCCTAACAAATTTTTGTCTGCCCCACCCGAGAAGGAGTTCTTGACAAAAGGCGTGGCTGTAGATGCCATGGTGGTGGCATCTGCTACACAACAGGACCTGGCAGAGGCTTCAACTTCCGTCCATCCTCCTAATAAGGTGTCTAGGAGCATGGACCGTGCGGAAGCGCACCCTGACTTCAGCGGCCTTTACACTAAGGTCCCTGAATTATTTGGCACATTTTACCAGGCTACAGAGGGATCTGGTCAAGGAGCTGTCAGATTCCCTCTCAGGTAACCTACCTGAGCAGCTAGCCCAGTCGGTTAGCTCTCAGTTGGCTATCCTTACCTCGATTTCTAACTCGTCCATGAGGCTCATTTCATATGCGGCCGAAGGGCAGAGCGGCAGGCACAGGCGTGGCTCTACGGAGACAAGCCTGGCTCCGTTTGTGTCATTTTGTGGAGGCCTTCAAGTCTTCCTTCGCCGACGCTCCCTTTGATGGGTCCTCTTTGTTTGGACCTAAGGTTAAAGACACTCTTACCCGCTGTGAGCAAGAGGGAAAAACTTTATCTGCCGTAGGTGCACGTTATTCCACTCCCTTTCGGCCTTATCCCAAGGCTAAAGGAGGAGGGAAGATGTGGTTCCGCAAATCACGTAAGTTTTTCCTCAACAGCAGGAAGATTCCCCTTCCAGAGGCAGAGGACAGGGAAATTTTTCTGGGAGACGCCGTCCCAGAGGCGGCAGAGGGCCCCGCAATTCTGGAGACCGCGAGTCCTTTCGTGGCTCTTCAGCCTCCCACACTTCATGAGGGATTGCCCGGCTGTGCTGCTCCGGAGCCAGTCGGGTGCCGTTTTGCCAAGCACCTAAAAGCCTGGGAGTCTGTCACTCAGGACAGATGGGTGCTTCGGATTATTGCCGGAGGTTACACCATTCCCTTCACACACTCACCCCCACCGTCCAAAAATCGCGGACCCACTACCCAGCCAAAGGGAAATTGCAGCCGCAGAAGCGGCAAAGCTGCTAGAAAAAGGAGTCATCCAACCGTCCCCACAGACCAGATCGGATCCGGAAATTACTCAAGGTTCTTTTTAGTGCCAAAAAAGACAGGGGACCTGAGACCAATATTGGATCTCAGCAAACTAAACCAATCCGTCATGAAATCCAAATTCCGAATGGTCACTTTACAATCCATTCTCCCATTGTTGGAGAAGGATGTTTGGATGTGCTCCATAGATCTCAAGGACGCCTATTATCACATACCGATTCATCAGGCGTCCAGGAGGTATCTGCGCTTCAGCCTGGGAGACAGTCATTTCCAATTTTGTGCACTGCCCTTTGGTCTCACCACAGCCCCCAGGGTGTTCACCAAGTGTTTGGCAGTAGTGACTGCTCACCTGAGGAGTCTTGGATTCCAAGTGTTTCCCTATCTGGACGACTGGCTCCTGACTGCCACCACCAGGCATCTACTAATGGACAACCTCAAAGCCACCATCTCCTGGGTGCTACCCTGGGAATTACATTCAATTGGTCAAAGTCTGTCTTGCTGCCCTCTCAGCGCATAAGGTTCATAGGAGCAGAGATAGACTCAAAATTGATGCGTCTTTCTTCCTACCGAAAGGATTCAAACTTTACAAGGTCAAGTTCAAGCCCTGCTTTCAAGATCCAAAGCCCCAGCCAGGATGGCCTGCAACTTTTAGGTTCGATGTCTGCCACGGTTCTCCTAGTTCCACTGGCAAGATTGCACATGAGGATTCTTCAGTGGCTGTTATCGACTCAATGGTCCTTTCAGAATCTCCCCCTCAATCACCCCATTATGATTACAGAAACGTGCAAACGGGACCTCCGCTGGTGGCTTCAGCCATCCAATCTGAATCAGGGAAGACCTTTTGTTATCCCCCCTCCGGTGGCCACTCTGACGACGGATGCCTCCCAGACAGGGTGGGGGGGGGCATTGTCTGGGCAGGTTAGTTCAGGGTTCTTGGCTTCCAGACTAAACCTTTCTCCATATCAATGTATTGGAAATGAGGGCTTTACTTCTGTCCCTACAGGCCCTCCACAAGTTTCTCCCTCAAGGCATTATCGCTATCCACACAGACAACATGTCGGTGGTCTGGTATCTAAACAAACAAGGAGGGACCAGATCTTACCCCTTTGCAGAGAGGCCATGAGGGTGTGGGAATGGGCTGTAGCTACCAACCGTTTCTTGGTAGCGACCCACATTCCAGGGAAATCCAATATATTGGCAGACAGATTAAGCAGGACGATTCTCTCTCCTCACGAGTGGTCCCTGAACGAACAGTAGCAGCTCAGGTTTTCAGAAGATGGGGGACCCCGTGCTGCGACCTATTTGCAACACCACAAAACGCAAAGTGCAAAAGGTTCTTCTCCTTGACTCCACGTCAGGGGGAGGCAGCTATGGATGCTCTGGTCCAACCTTGGCCAACAGGACTACTTTATGCCTTTCCTCCGGTTCCACTTCTCCCAAAGTCATCCAGAAAGCTTCTCAATTGGGGTCCACAATGATACTAATTGCTCCACTGGCCTCGTCAGGTATGGTTTCCCTACCTGAAGAAACATGCTGTGGACGATCCTTGGTTTTTGGATCTAACTCCGGATCTGCTGATTCATCAGTCGGGACGACAACACCAGTCCCTTCACACTTTGAAATTGACAGCTTGGCTCCTCCACTTCCGACTTTAGTCAGAAATCACACCTTAGACCCGGAAGTTATTCACATTTTATCTTCGGCCCACAAACCCACCACTAAGAAATTGTACCTCAGTAAGTGGAAGAGGTTTGCTATCTGGGCTCAACTCAGGGCTTAGACCCTATCACTGCCCCAATACCAGAGGTTTTGAAATTTTTAACATCCTTGTTTAATCAAGGATCTTCAGTCTCTACTATTAAAGTCCAACTAGCAGCTATCTCTAAATTTCACGAATCCATGGATCCACCGTTGATGAGCAGCAGATTATGCAAAACTTTCATTAAAGGTGCTGGGCTGTTAAGACCGCCAGTTTTTCATCCTGCCTCCGTGGGATCTTGATTTGGTACTTCGTGCCTTAACATCTTCCCCTTTCGAACCGGCTGCTACATGTGAGTCAAAATATCTGTCTTGGAAAACTGCCTTCTTAGTTGCAATTACCTCTGCAAGAAGAGTTTCAGAGCTTCAAGCCCTATCTATCAAACCACCGTACTTGATTTTTCACAAGGATAGAGTATCACTTAGGCCTAACCCATCTTTTGTCCCAAAGGTTTGTTCTAATCTCTGTCTCCAACAATCTCTAGAGCTACCAGTTTTCTTTCCAAAATTCTCCAACGGCGGAGTACACCCTCCATAAATTGGATGTTCACAGGCAATTGCGCTTCTATCTAGACAGGACTCAGCAAATTCGAAAATCAGACCAGTTGTTTGTGTCCTTTTCAGATAATAAATTGGGTAAAACCATCACTAAAGCTACTATCTCCAAATGGATTAGAGATTGTATAACTCAGGCTTATTCCTCTTCAAATAAGCAACTTACAACATCTATCAAAGCTCACTCTACCAGAGCTATGGCTACTTCTATTGCTTTTCATTCCAAGCTCGCTATTTCTGAGATTTGTGCTGCGGCTACTTGGTCCAACCCGCACACTTTCATTTCCCACTATAAATTGGATGTGGCATCTAAAGGGCGAGCATCATTTGGTTCCACGGTACTCAGGAGTGTTTTCCAGTGAGCCACCCAGGATTCAGGTGCTAGGGACGCTGTCCCATCAGTCAGAATGTAGGCGAGATAGGATCACATAACATCTTTTAGTTATGTACTCACCATAACTTCAGATGTTTGGGATCCATCTCGCCTACATTCCTAATACCCACCCTCCTTCCCCCTGCCTTGGAGGTCAGAAGAGATTGAACGGTTTTGAGTTCTACTGTTTTTTATCTTGTTTCATCTGACGATGTTATATAATCAGCATGTGTGTCTGCGTATGTATGCGGACAAACTAGATCTGGGGGACTGGTAGTGGTGCATCCTGGGATATAGTAAGCTCAGCCAATAAGAGACTTCGCTCTTTGGCATAAGCGTGCCGAGTCGGAGCCGAGGGATCGGCTCCGAACCCATCAGTCAGAATGTAGGCGAGATGGATCCCAAACATCTGAAGTTATGGTGAGTACATAACTAAAAGTTAATTACCTAACTAATTAACTACTGCTCACTGACTACTTAAGGGCATGCGCTCACTGTTGTATTTATCTGAAGAAGTCACAGTATTTACTGCGATGAAAAGTGCTTCATTTTGGATTAAACTGTTTGTTCTTGCATTTGGTGCCTTCCTTTCTGCAACCATTTTTCAGTAAAACAAATAATCCACAAACGTGACCTGAACACTCAAGCCATTTATTGAACCATACTTATTATCACGGATAATAATCCGCATTATGTCCATACCTGTACGTTCAAAAAGGGCTGTTAGGTCCTGGAAAGCCTCAGAATCTTCAGAAATGCCCATAGGTAACTTGAAAATCCTCAGACCCCTTGACACTTGATTTAACTCGATGGATCGCACCAAAAAATTATCCATTTATAGTGATTTATAACATTTTGTCAGCTTCTCAAACTGTTGCATCTGGGTGTTGAAGGAACCAAAACCCACATTGTTCTCCGTCACCGGTCTCGCATTGAATGAGGGTGGAGCCAGCCATACGTCAAAGTCAAGGGGTGTAGTATTTCTCGGTTCATCTGCCCGAGGTCTGTCGGGAAATGTAGTATTCAATCTGATACCGACATTTTGTGAGGAAACACCACTGTTACCTGGTGGTGTATGTAAAGTAAGCAGTTCAGCTTGCGTAGATGTAAGTGACACATTGGTGTTATCAACGTCCTCCCTTCTCACATTAGCTTGCATAAACAAAATAATTTTTTGGGAGATGTCCACATATTGACCTAATAAACGATCCATTCGGCAGTGAAAACCACGTAGAGGCAAACAAAAAAAAACTCAGAATATAAGCTGGAGGCTTCAAGGACAAATTGAGATAAAACCACACTAACCAACACCAAAAATGTACATGTAGGTATTTATTTATTTATTTATTTGCAGTTTATTTTCCAGGATAGTCCATAGGGCTACAAGGAGCCCATTTTCAATGGAGTCCTGGGGGAGAAAGCACCAGAAAAATGCAGGTGCATAGTATAGAAAAAAAACATAAATCTGTAGTATATATTTCAAATAAATGTTACATACATAGTTCAGAAAAAGTACAAATCCATAGCACACATTTCAAGTAAATGTTTTGTAATACAGAAATAAAAAGATTTTCATTTGCAAAATTACATCAGGTCAGGTTAATTCAGTAAGTAGTAATTTTTTATTTTTTTTGGCAATTACAATGAAGTAACTTTTTAGTTATTGGCCGAATACATCACACGGATTTAGGAGGCAGTGACAGGCAACAAATAAGTTTGGAAAGTTAGGAAGAAACTGTGGTCAGAATTAGGTTGGATGGGAGCAAGAGCATTTCCATTGTGAAGTAAGGTGCAAGTGCAGTAAGATTTTAAACAAGGAGAGACTGCTGGTGGTGCTGCGAATGGGAGAAGCCGAGAGTTCCAGAGGCGTGCAAGAGAGAAGGACATCAGCTGATTTCCAGCTGGACGTTTCGGCTTATGCAGTTTAATTAGGTTTTGGGAATTGGATCCCAGGAGTCTATCTGGCTTGTGCATTTTAAAGGTATTTGCTAGGGAAGGGCAAAGAGATGGGTTATGTATGAGTTTGTGTGCTTGGATAAGCTGGATATATGTGAGGAAGTTTGGTAACTCTAGCCAACTTAGTTGGTGAAGGGAATTACAGTGGTGGGAAGAGGCTCTATGACCTGCTGCATATTTGGATATTTTGTTATAACAAGATGAGAGTTTTATTTTGAGGGAAGATTGCAGGCTACTTAAGAGAGATGCACCATATAAAAGGGATGGGTTGAGGTATGTATTAGCTAATGTAATCCTGGTGGTGGGAGAGATAAGGCGACTGTGACGGTAAAGCATACCTAATTTTTTATGAGTTTTTTTTATATTTGCTTGTAGATGTTTGTCAAATTTTAGTTGATCGTCGATGATAATTCCTAGTAGTTTTATGTCGGAGACTAGTTCTAGGGGGGTATTACTTTTGCTGGTAATTATGAAGGATTGTTTGTCTAGGGAAGAGATTTTGGAGGCATTGAATAGCATAATTTTTCTTTTAGTTGCATTAAGGTCTAGGTGGTTGTCTAGCATCCACTGTTCAGTTTAAGAGAAGGCGGCTTGTGTCAGATTGTTAAAAGTTGTGATGGAAGGGGAGGGACAGATTATAGTAGAATCATTGGCATATTGGATGAGACTGGAGTTAGGAATGGCTTGGAAGAAATCATTTATGAATATGTTGTATAATAGTGGGCTTAGAATGGAACCTTGGGGGACACCTGTGGATGTGTTGAGAAAGGGATAGGTAGCTTGTTTCCATTTAACTGCTTGTTGCCTGTTTGTGTGATAGCTTGAGAACCACTGGGTAGAGGAAAGGGGATAGGTTAAGTTTAGAGAGTTTGGTAAAAAGCAGGTTGTGGGAAATTATGTCAAATGCCTTAGAGAGGTCAAGGAAGAGAGTGGCTATGAAGTGGCCAGAGTCGCAGGCTTTGTTGACTGTTTCTAGGAAGGAGAGGAGGGCAGTGGAGGTACTATGACCTGGTCTAAAGCCATGTTGTGTGAGGGAAAAAAGCTGATTATTGATGAGGTAAGGTAAGAGTTGTTGGTGGACACACTTTTCAGGTAGCTTAGAAATAGGGGATAGGATGGCGATAGGGTGAAAGTTTGGGATGTCATTATTTCCTCCTTTATGGAGAGGAATAATAAAAGCCTTCTTCCAAAGTTGGGGGACCTGGCTTTCTAAGATTGACCGATTTATTAATATGGTGACAGGGAGGGCAATTGCTTCAGCATCTACTTTTAGGAAGTAGGAGGGGATTTCATCAGGGGCATTGGAGCCAGGTTTTAATTTTTGGAAATTTTTTTATGGTAGATATGGAGATAGGATTGATGGAGAAAGGTGGGGGTTCGGAGCTTGGAATGTCAAGGGAGGAAGGGTCGGGAGCAGGCTGAGGAGGTGATGTGGATTTATTGGTAAGGGATAATGTTAGTTTGTTGATGGAGTTGATGAAAAAGTACTTACATTGGGTTGCTAAGTCCATGTCAGATGCATCTGGGTTTGGGCAAGGGTTTTCTGTTTTTCCAGGGTTAAGGAGAGCTGTAATTACTTTCCAAAATAGTTTGGGATTGGTATTATGGTTAGTTTGGAGAGTAGTGAAATATAATTTGCGGTCAGAGGCTATGAGTTTTTTTTTACTTTATTGCGTAGTGTTTTATATTCAGTAAGTGTAATAGAGGTTTTATATTTCTGGTATCGTGCCCATGCTTTGTCACGAAGTCGCATGGAAACCAAAGTGTTTTTAGTTAACCAGGGTGCAGGGTTACTTTTTATGCGTTTAGTTTTTAGGGGGGGGCAAGGGAGTTGAGTAGGTTTGTGAAAGCGGTGTTAACGTAGGACAGAGCATTATCTAGGGGAAGGGTTTTTAAAGGGTTCCAGTTGGTGTTTTTTAGTGTGTTTATGAAAGTTTCAGGATTAAAGTTTTTTTAAGCAGAGAGAGGAAGTATAGGTGTGAGTTAGTTGTGTAGAAGAGGGAAGATGGTGGGCGAAAGTGGGGAAATTGTCAGCTAGTGGGTCTGGGAGAATACCACTGTCTGAGATATAGTGAGGATGGGTTACTAGAATCCAATCTATTGTACTTCCAGTAGTGGAGTTGTTTGAGGGTCTGGTAGTGGAATTGATTAGCTGTGTGAAGTTATATAGGTTAATGTTGAGTGAGTTAGTGGGAGTTTGGATTGTGGCCCAATTTATGTTAGCATCACCCATGATTATTTTTTCTTGAGTGATGTTAGCAGAAACCTAGGAGAGAATGTCTTCAAGGGATGAGACATTATCACCAGGGGGGTATAGAGGGAAAGGATACATGAGATGTTAAGTTGTCAATCTCGCCTTCATTCTTGCTGGATGGGTTCGGAGCCGATCCTCGGCTCCGACTCGGCACTTGCTTTAGCTCGAGAACTCCTTTTACCAGCTCGAGGCAACCCTATATCCCATGATGCAAGGCGGAACTACCTCAGATCTCGTTTGCCGCTTAGCGAAAGAGGTCTCCTTTGCCAGCTGAGGTAAGTTTTTTCTTGTTAAAGAAGAAAAAGTTTAGTTAGGGGTTTATTTTTTCCCTTTAGTGTTAGATTAGCCTGTACTTAGTTACAGCCCACCCTATTCCCTTCCTTTTAAACTTTTAAAATAGTTTTTCAGTTTAAAGTTTTAGTCAGGCCTAGTTCCCCAAGTTATTCCCTTCCTGTGTGTCTGTGTAGGGATTAAGTTGTGTGTTTGTGGGGACTGTTTGTGTCTATCCTTTTAGGATGTCTAGGGAAGGCAAGGTCTCAGGCTTCAAGAAGTGTGACCAGTGCTGTCAGAAAATGTCCCTGACAGACGGTCACACTTCTTGTGTGTATTGCCTGGGGCCTTTGCACCTGCAGGACTCCTGTGCGTTGTGTCATGCTTTTAGCCAGAGAGTCCTGCAGGAAAGGAGGAACAAATTAATCCTCCGAGGTTTACTAAAACCTGAAGGTTCTCCTCATAAGCCAGGGGCAGGAAAACCTCTTAAGCCACCGAAGGCTCAGGCTACAGTGTCCAAGCCTCCTCCGGTGGCTCCGGCTCCGTCGGAGCCGATATCGGCTCCGGCTGGAGTCGATACTTCTTCTGTTAGAGTAGTGGGTTCGGTGCCGGCCGGCTCCGATACCCTGACTACTGTGGCCTTGTCGGCTCTGGCTGGAGCCGACACTTTATCCAGCATCGGAGCCGAGAGATCCTCGGCTCCATCTGGGGTTCAAGGGACTTCGGCTCCGATGGCTCCGACCCGTAAGAGATCCCGGTCCCCTTCGATACTAAGTATTCACTCTGCTCCGGGGTCTCCTCTTTTGTCGGAGCGGAGCCATCGGAGCCGATCTTCGAGATCTTCCAGGCTGTCTGACCACGATTTGGAGAGGGTGGTAAGCAGGCTGTTGAAATCTCAGGCACTGGCCCAAATGCTCCATAGCCCGTCTCAACAGACTTTGGCTATAGCCCCGATTCTTGAGATTCCTCCTCCGACTCCACACCAGAGTTCGGAGCCGGAGCTTCTTGGGACAGCGACTGTTTCGATGCCGGAGCCGATACATCCTTCGGCTCCGTCATCTTCGGCTCCGATCTCCTCCTTGAGACCTTCCTTGGAGGGATCCGGTCGTCGGGTTTCCACTGTCGGCTCCGAGGGGGCTAGTGGCATCGGACCCTTGTCCGACCCCGCTCTCCCTCTCGGGGCTTCGGCTTTGGTAAGCTCAGCGCCGACATCGGCCTCGGAGCCTTCTCTCTCCTTGGAGCCGACCATTCCTGTTTCTTCGGAGCGGGTGTGTTCAGGTCTCCCGGGGAGAGGAGCCTTTGAGGTGATGAGGAGTGTCCTAGCCTCTGAGCCTGGTCAACGGTCTATCCCTCTAGCTCCTCCCTCATCAGTGCCTGCAGATGCCTCTTGCCAGCCTCTTGCTCTCGGGCCCAGGGATCCATCGCCCCAGGTTTCCCCACTGGGAATTTCCTCCTCTTCCGAGGTCTCTCCTGACCCTGCAGGGGAACCCCCTCGGAAGAGGACGTAAGAGGAAACACACAGACTCCCCTGAGTCTACTACATCTGATACCGACTTAGATGAGTCGGAGGGTTCCACGGTCCCCTCTGAGGATGTCTCATTTTCAGACATCCTTGAGCTCCTCAAACAGAGGGGAATTGGCCTCCATTGACCCCTCCGAGGATGAGTCGGTATACCTGGAGGCTTTGGATCCCGACCCTCCACCTCCTGGGTGTCTCCGCCTTCGACCCACTCATGCAGGTAGTGGCTCGGAAGGCGTGGCTCCAGATTCTGTGGAACCTGTCCCCAGGAGACCATCCAAGTTCATCACGCCCCTTCGGACAAACAGTTCCTGTCCAAAGGTGTCTCTGTGGATGCTATGGTGGTAGCGGCCACTAAGAAGGAACTGGCGGATCCTTCAGTACCTGTCCATCCTCCTAATAAGGATTCTAGGACCATGGACAGGTATGGAAAGCGGATGTTTTCTTCAGCGACCTTTGCTATGCGTTCGCTGAATTACCTTTGTCATTTCACCAGGCTTCAACGAGATATTCTCAAGGAACTGGGAGAAGTAGTCCAGGATCCTTCGGCTGCTGGGGCTCAGGAAAAGATTGCCTCTCAGCTTGCTATCCTAAATTCTATATCTAACTCCTCCATGCTCATATCTTATGCAGCCGATGGAGCGCAGGGCCGCAGGCACAGGTGTTGCTCTTAGACGCCAAGCCTGGATGCGGCTGTGTAATTTTGGGGACCCCTTTAAGGCGTCCTTCACCAACACCCCGTTTGACGGTTCGGCTTTGTTCGACCTCAGGTGAAGGATACTTTGACCAGATGTGAACAGGACGGTAAAACTCTTTCTGCCGTTGGAGTCCAGTTTTCCACTCCTTCTAGACCATATCCCAAGGGTCAGAAGGGGGAAGATGTGGTTCGTAAAGCCCAAGGAGCTACACCGGACACACGTGGTCAGTTTACCCCAGAGGCAGAGGGGTAACAATAATAGACGCCCTAGAGGCAGGGGGGTCCTCAGAACCAGGGCAACAGGGAGTCTCTTCCTGAGAAGCCCTTTCAGCATCCCTGAGGTGTTGCCCGACTGTCCACCCTTGGAGGCAGTCGGGGGAAGAATTTCGCTGTACCCAGTAGCCTGGCAATCCCTATCACAAGAGAAGTGGGTACAGTCGATCATATCCGAGGGTTACAAAATCCCTTCGAAGGTTTCCGACCTCTACAATCCCTTCCAGACATCTCACCCGGTCAAAGGGATTTGGCAAGACAGGAAGTTTCAAAACTCCTGGAAAAAGAGCCTTCCACACAGTGCCGGCCCACCAAGTTGGATCCGGCTTCTACTAAAGATTCTTTTTCGTTCCCAAAAGGTCGGGAGATTGGAGACCGATACTAGACCTAAGCAGACTAAACAAGTCTGTTAGAAAGGCAAGATTCCGGATGGTCACGCTGCAATCCATTCTGCCCTTTCTGGGCAAGGACAACTGGATGTGCTCTATAGACCTTCAAGATGCGTACTATCACATAAAGATTCACAGACGCTCCAGAAGGTTTCTCCGCTTTCGGCTGGGAGCCAGTCATTACCAATTCAGAGCACTGCCCTTTGGCCTCACTTCAGCCCCCAGAGTGTTCACCAAATGCATGGCAGTGGTCACAGCTCACCTGAGACGTCGAGGATTCCAGGTGTTTCCTTATTTGGATGACTGGCTCCTCTCCGCCACCTCCAAGCATCAGCTTCTTCGGTCCAGAGACTACACCCTACAGCTTTGCAAGAGTCTAGGAATTTCGGTAAATTTCGAAAAATCCTCTCTGCTGCCTTGCCAATCTATCACCTTCGCAGGATTGGCCTCGGGGACTTCTTTATGCTTTTCCTCCCTTTCCATTGATTCCACAAGTCATTCAGAAAGCCACCGTTTTGAAAGCCAAATTGATCCTCATTGCTCCATATTGGCCTCGACAAATTTGGTTTCCATCTCTACATCATCACCTTCTGGTGCAGCCCTGGCATCTGGACCCAGTTCCGGATCTTTTGATCCACCAGTCGGGTCAGCAGCACCGGGCCATTCATTCTCTCAACCTCACTGCTTGGTTGCTCCACTTCCTTCCCTAGCCAGGCTACCAATGATTTCTGACTCAGAGACATTTTAGTGTCTTCTTTAAAGTCGTCCACTAGAACTGTTTATGGTAGCAAGTGGCGACGTTTTTCTGTTTGGGCAAACGCCAGAAATATTGATCCTTTTACCGCTCCTGTACATTCTGTTTTGGATTTCCTGGCGGAGGTTTTTCATTCGGGATCTTCGTCATCTACAGTCAAAGTACAACTGGCTGCTATTTCCAAGTATCATGTTGGCTTGCATGACAATAACATCATGTCTCATAGGTTATGCAAAGCCTTTTTAAGAGGAGTTTTTCTCCTAAAACCGCCTGTGAAACATCCTCCTTCGCAATGGGATCTAAACTTAATGTTGGCATCCCTAATTCTACCTCCTTTCGAACCGTCTGCTACGTGTTCTTTAAAGTTGTTGACGTGGAAAACTATATTTTTGCTGGCTGTTACTTCTGCAAGAAGAGTTTCTGAGATTCAGGCCCTCTGTATTCGTTCACCTTATCTGGTGTTTCATAAGGATAGGGTTTCGCTCAGAACTAACCCTTCCTTTCTTCCCAAGGTTGTATCTCAAACCAATATTAACCAATCTATTGATCTACCAGTTTTCTTTCCTAACTATTCTGACAGAGCTGAACAGAAGCTGCATTTTTTGGATGTTCATCGTCAGCTCAGGTACTACTTACATAGGACTAAACAAATTAGAAAATCAGACCAATTGTTTGTCTCTTATGCAGAAAACAGGTTAGGTCTTCCAGTATCTAAAGTGACCTTATCTAGATGGTTGACTTCCACCATTTCCTATGTGTACTCTCCAAGGGGCAAACATCTATCTTCTAAGCCAAAAGCACATTCGACCAGGAGTCTATCCACTTCTGTAGCCTTTCAGGATAGACTTCCCATTGACACTATTTGTGCAGCAGCTACTTGGGCCACGCCTCATACCTTTGTGTCTCATTACATGTTGGATTTGGCCTCCAGAGATAGGGCCAGTTTTGGTTCCACTGTTCTCAAGAGTCTGTTCCATTGAGCCACCCGGGATACAGGTGCTAGGGGCGCGGTCCCATCCAGCAAGAATGAAGGCGAGATTGACAACTTAACATTTAGAAGTTATGTACCTACCATAACGTTCCATGTTAGTTGTCTTCTCTCGCCTTCTTTCTTCGTCCCTCCTTCCCCCTGGCCTGGACAGATCTTGGAGAGTTCCTATTAGATTGCTTCCTCTGGAGCGTTGTTATGAGGACTTCTTTTAGGAACCATGGTTCCTAATTATATTAGGATAAGTCTTTAGCAGGGTCAGTTAGCTGCCAAACGAGATCTGAGGTAGTTCCGCCTTGCATCATGGGATATAGGGTTGCCTCGAGCTGGTAAAAGGAGTTCTCGAGCTAAAGCAAGTGCAGTCGAGCCGAGGATCGGCTCCGAACCCATCCAGCAAGAAAGAAGGCGAGAGAAGACAACTAACATGGAACGTTATGGTAGGTACATAACTTCTAATTTATGCTTGTTTAGGTGGAGTAGGGCTGGTATCATTTCTGCCTTAGCAAATTTGGGGAAGGGTTTGGTATAGGGATGCAGAGTATTAGAGTGCTACCCCGCCTCCTTTTTTGTGTGTTCTATCGTTTCTTAGAATGCGGTAGTTGAGTGCTATTAGTTCGGAGTCTTTTGTATGGGGCTTGAGCCAGGTTTCTGGGATGGAGCGAATGTCTGGTTGAGTATGTAGAAGCCAGGCATGAAGGTTTGGAATTTTGTTACAGAGGCTTCACGTATTTAGGGCTGAGAATTGAAGAGATTTATTAGCTGCATAAGGGGGATGAGGTTGGGAGGTTAGGTCCAGAGTGGAAGGGGGGCCAGGATTGGGGTGGATGTCACCAGAGAGGAGGATAGAGATAAGGTGGTGGGAGAGGTACTTTCTTAGATAGGGGTACTTAGTGCAGTTAATGATTTTTGAGGCTATATGGCTAGTATAATTGGGAGTGGTGCTTATAGTTAGAACTCTATAAGGGAAGAGCACGGTGTTGTTGAGCGGGAAGGGACAAGGGGATACATAGGTAGAGTTCTGTGTGTCATTAATGAAGGTTAGGGTAGTGGTGTGGAATTGGGGAGAATGATTTATGTCATTTGGTTGGGTTAGATAGTTTAGATAAAATAAGGTTGTTACAAGTGATATTTGTATTAATGTGGATTAAGTTTTAAGTGACATGGTTATGATTTGAATTAAGGTGGAGAGAAGTTAAGTTGCAATTTAGTTTGGGTTTTGGGAGTATATTTGAGGTTTAGGTTTGTCAGTATATCAGAAAAGTAATGGGTGGTGTTATAGTTTAAGGGGGTGGAGTACTTTTAAGGGAATGGACTATGGGAGTTGATTGATAGGGGTGAGGTGGGTGGTATGGAGTGGATGGTGGGAGTGGTTAGTTAAGTTTAAATGTGGAGGTAGTGGGGGGGTATAAAACTAGTAAAACAAATAATCCACAAACTTGACCGGAACACTCAAGCCATTTATTGAACCATACTTATTATTATCACGGATAATAATCCGCATCATGTCCATACCTGTGCGGTCAAAAAATTCAGTTGGGTCCTGGAAAGCCTCGGAATCTTCAGAAATGCCTATAGGTAACTTGAAAATCCTCAGACCCCTCGGCACTTGATTTAACTCAGTGGATCACTCCCAAAAAACATTATCCATCTGTAACGATTTATGTTTTGTCAGCTTCTCAAACTGTTGCATCTGGGTGTTGAAGGAACCAAAACCCACATTGTTCCCATTCCCTGGTCTCACATTGAGTGAGGGTGGAACCAGCCATACGTCAAAGTCAAGGGGTATAGTTTTTCTCGGTTCATCTGCCCACGGTCTGTCGGGAAATGTAATATTCAGTCTGATACGAACATTTTGTGAGGGAACACCGCTGTTACCTGGTGGTGTATGTAAAGTTAGCAATTCAGCTTGCATAGATGTAAGTGACACAATGGTGTTATCAACATCCTCCCTTCTCACATTAATTAGCTTGCTTAAATGAAATAATTTGTTGAGAGATGTCCACATATTGAGCTAACAACCGGTCCATTCAGCAGTGGAAAACCACATAGAGGCAGACAAAAAAACGCAGAATATAAGCTGGAGGCTCCAAGGACAAGTCGGGATAAAACCATACCAACCATCACCATCTTCTTTTCATACCTTCCCCCAGGCTTCCTCTTGAGCTCTTGTACACTCCATTAGGTGAAGAATACCGGAACAGTGATATGGGAGGACATAGTACAGTTGTGTGAAATCTTACCATAACAGTAGATGTCCTTCTTTTCACTGTTGCTTTATTTGATTCTTCCCTCCTTCCCCCTCTCTCCTGACTTTTGCCCTATATTCTAGTTGCCCTGCTGACCAGGGGGCAGGAGAGCAACTCTCTTCTTCCTTTTTTTCCTTCTGGATGCAAATGTTCCTGTTTTATCTCTGAGGGTATTTTGTTCCTCCTAGGTTTTTTACAGTTCTGAGTATCTGCATCAGTGCCTCACCTTTATGCCCTACACCATGCATGGGGAGCATACATGTGATGTACCTTGCATATAAGAGCTGAAGGCTTTGGTATACTAGCCAGATATTGGGCTGTCCTTGGCAGGAGATACCTTAGGTGAAGAATACTGCAAAAGTGAAGAGAAGGATGTCTACTGTAATGGCAAGATTTTACACAACAGTACTTTCTGCAGGGCATTTTAGCTTTCCTTGCATGAGCCTATCATCAGGGTAACCACTGCCTTATTACTATTTTCATCTTGTAATGAATGATGCTGCAACAATGATTCCTTGATTAACATTGTACAGTACTGTGTTAAACACTATAAACAGTGTGCATTTGAATACAGGGATCACTGCTGTGTTATAGATTCCCACCCACCATTCCCCTGCTTCAGTGACTTCCTGTTTTGCATGTTACCTTAAAAAATATCAGTACTGTCTGGGTAATTGGGGCCTAACCAGCTATCTGTGTTGAAGTCTACATTTAATCCACAGTTACTGGAGAGAATTTTCTCCATTTTACATAAGAAGAACTGAAGTTGGTGCAGGCTGCACTTATCTTTTTGACCTAGTATCCTCCTGATGGTCTCCACTGTGGGGAAGAGACAGACCCATTTTGAGGACTTCCAAAACTGTGGAAGTCAGACGAGATGGGCATACATCTTCCTTTGGCTGAATTCCCATCTGTACTCATTCCCTCCAGTACAGCTCGTTTGAGTGTGTACAGCTCGTTTGAGTGTGTACCTTTAACTCCTAGTGGGTGTGGCTTGAGCCTTGCACTTCTAACAAATACTCATTGGCAGAGGTCAAATATCAATACAGTTGTGTTTTCCATCTTGTACCCTTCAAGATAAAATATTCTGATACCTTGTATCTAGCATAGTTTTGGAATTATTAATGCAAATATGAACGAGCAATGTTTGACACCTCTAGGCGCAGTAGGAGGTAACTGCAGAAATGTCTGGAGGTGCACTTGGCTGTAATGAAATAAAAATGCAGTTGTGATTTCTATATTTAAACGTTTGTTGCTATGGTGTCTTATCACAATGCATTTGATATTTTTATGTGCTTCTTCTTGCTTGATTTTCATTTTTAGGTAACTACATCTACTTATTGTTTCCTGGTTTAGGATCTCTGGTTATTATTGACAGTTTTCTATCTGATCCCATTGTACTTCCTTTAAAGATGAACTATTGATTATTTCACAGCTGGCTGTGTTGGGATTTCATCCCAGGTTTTACATTAATGATGCATCTTCTATTTTTAGGTATCCTGGCAGCCGGTACTAGCAAAGGAAGAATTGCCATGTGGCAGAATGTACCAATGGCCATCCGGAATACTCAGAAAGTTGAAGGAAAGGAAAGATGGAAATTGCAGGCTCCAACTGAACTGGAGGGGAATATTTCTCAAATCAAGGTAAAAATACAAACTGCCACCAAAGCTATTTTGTTTCCTTTTAGTGTGTATAGAGCAGACTTCAGCTTCTTTGAAAGAACTGTGTATTACAGAAAGATATGTTTGGCATAATGGCTGAGGTGTTTGACTCAAATACACAAATCCTATAGTCTGATTCTGACCTTCAGACACCGTGTGTATGGAGTTTCATTTTCTCTGTTTTTGTGTGGGGTTTGTCCCAATTCCCAAAAGAACATGCTGGGTGTTTCATCCTCCAAAATGGAAGATATTGAGTTCAAACCCAATCTCCCCATTTAAGCATCATGGGACTTATAAACAATGACATTGGTAATCTCCAAAGTCTGGACCCCACCCAGTTTGGGTTTGTAAAGGCAGATCATGTCTCCTAAACATGGCAGACTTCTTTGAAGTGGTCACCAAAGCCGTAGATGAGGGTAAGGTGGTTCACACAGCCTGTCTAGAGCTCGCCAAGGCTTTTGACACCATCCCCCACTCTGGAATTATAGATAAACTCACTAAACTAGGTATAAATCCCTATGTCACAAGATAGGTTGCCAACTGGCTCACTGACAGAACCCACTCTGTAAAAGTAGCGGACTCCAAATCCAACTTCAGACCAGTGACAAGTGGAGTACCACTGGGTTTAGTCCTGGGTCCTCTCCTGTTTGGTATCCACTTCTCTGAAGTACAGGCTAACACAGAAGGTCTTTGGCTAATGAAGTTCGCAGATGACTGCAAACTAGGAGCCATAATCAAAACTGCTAACGATGTGGACATCCTATAAAAGGGCCTCACTGAGACAGATGCCTGGTGTCAAAGCCACGGCCTCAAGCTCAATGCCAAAAAGTGCATTGTCATCCCTTTTGGTAAAAACTCTGTACCCATGAACTACCATATAGGCGGTAGTCTACTTAACTCTGAAAGTGTGATAAGAGACCTTGGGACACAGGTGGACAGTAGTCTCTCCTTTGATAATCACATCACCACAGTAGTCAGGAAATCCTTCTACATGGCACACCTCATCACAAAAGGTTTCTCATCCAGGAAAAAATAGGTCATTGATGTTCTTCATGTTTCACTGTTGCAGTCCTCGCATATGGGTTATCCGGCTCCCGGTAGCCCTCAGTTGGCCCGAGTACCAGAGTCCTTGGTATATGATGTCATCTGCCGCCGGTTGTAAAACTGATGTCAGTACATCCGGTATAAAGGGAGGCATCCTCAGTCTTTCTTGCCGCGGAGCCCGAAGCAGATGAAATTCGCACTAGTGCCGGTCGGCCGTTTACCTTCGTTTTGCTTTCCGGCTATCAAGTTGAAGACGCCTTCAGATAAGTACCCCATTGGGGATCCTTGCTTTAATGAATGTCAGATAAAGTTAATAACTGTCTTGCCTGTGGAAAATAGATTCCGCACCGTGATTTCCATTCCTATTGTATAACTTATTTGGGCCTTGAGCACGACGTCCCTAACTGCGATCTCTGTGCTTCCTTTAACCCGCGTACCAAATGCCGTAGAGCTAAGATTTTGTATAAGCATTTCGGAGTCTGGACTAAGTTCATCAGTATGGCGTCTTCTGGTCTCCCAACTTCGGATATTCCTAGGAAATGCAAAGACAAGGACCGCGACAGGCCTAGGGTTAAATCTACTGATGACGCACCAGTGAAATTGGTCGTCAGCACAGAGGTAGTCAGTGAGGTGCTTTCGCAGCCCCTGCAGTCCACAGATTTTCAGCTGTAAGCCTCTGCCGAGACCTTTACAGAGTCCTCCATGCTGCAGGCTGCTATTTCGTCTTCATACCCTCCAACTGTTGCTGCCTCAGATGGGTCCGGAGCCGCTTTGCAGGCACCAATCTTCTGACACCTCTTTTTTTCAACATGAGACCAGAAGCAGACCAACTACCTTAATTCAGACTTCTGCAGTTGCTAGGCCTCCTGAGTCCCTCCGGATTGCTAGTAAACCTTCCAGCTGCAAACCTACTCAAAGACAGGTGTTGGCCTCCCCTCCTGTGCCTCAGTCCCAGTTGTTTAAGATGGCTGGTGATCTTCTTTCCCTGATTAGGGGCTCTCATCCTCCCCCTTCAAAGAGGGCTAGGGAATTATCTCCTGATGTTTTGTCTGTCTCAGATTTTGAGATTTACAGTATGTCTGCTGGTAAAGAAGGAAATTCTCAACTTTTTTTCTGGCTTTGAGGATTCTGATGCTGAGGATTCTATCCCTCCTGCCTCCCCTCCAGAAGATTTTTTCCTTTGGGGATACTTTGAATACTCTTCTGGAGCATTTTATATGGGATGTCAGGATTTTCCACAGTCTAAGAAAAGAATCAGGGAATTTTTAGGTTTGCCACAGAATAAGCCTTTGGCTATACCTTCAGTTTTAGAAGTTGTGGATGATGTTTTCATGGAAAATTTTTTAACTCCTAATTTTGTCCCTCCTGCCCCCAGAAAACCAGATAGGTACTACAGGGATCCTGAATCTCATCACTTCCTTTTTAAATACCCTACTGCTGATCCAGAAATTATTTCTGAAGGCCCCAAGGGCGTTAAGGCTACTATTGCTAAAAACCCTGTGCCGTCTGATAAGAAATCTAGGGCCTTGGACAGGTGGGGTAAAAAAGTCTATACCTCTGCAACTCTTGCCATTAGATCCGTGAATTGTCTTTTTCATATGGTAAAGTATCAGCAGCATACTTTGGAGGCTATTAAGGCTAAACTTGGAGTTGTTCCTTCCATGACGGAGAACAAAGATTTACAAGATTTATTGAATTCTGCCACTTTAGTTAATAAGCATTCACTTCATTGTGGTTTTGACACTTTGGAGGCTTCCTGCAGAGCAGCAGCCACTGGTTCCGTAATTAGAAGGCATGCTTGGCTCAGGGAACAGCCTCTTTCTGAACCAGTTAAATCTAAATTGCTGGATGTTCCTTTGCACAAGGTCAATCTTTTTGGTAATAAGGCTGAGGAGGTACTAAAGAAGTTGGAGGATAAGGCAAAATCTATGCAAGCTGTAAAAGATTTCCTTCAGGTTCAGCCTCCTCGGTTTAGTAGGCATTATCATTCCAAGAATTGGTCTTTCCCTGATCCTGGCAAGCAGGGCATTCTAGGCCTAGGGGTTTCAGATCTTCTAGAGGGCAGGCTTTCTGCCCCTCAAAGGGCTAAACAATGGCATTCTTCTACTAAATCGGGGAGTTGTAAGCCAGCTTCCCAAAGCAAACATTCTCAATGACTCCGGCCTTCTTGTGCCTACCTCTGTGGACCCAGGGTTTCCTTTGGGCGGAAGGTTAGCCAGGTTCGCAGAGGTATGGTCTACCATCACAGACGAAAATGGGTTCTCAGTATAGTAAACCAGGGTTACAGGTTTTACTTTCACACCTTCCCTGTTTTACAAGGATACCCAAACATACCCAGAACTCTCAGGGCAAAGGCAGAAACTCACATTCCCTCTCTACTGACCATGGGGGCTATAGAGCCAGTTCCTGCAAATCAGGCAGGCCTAGGTTTTTATTCAAGGCTTTTTCTGATACCCAAGAAAGGGGGCACCTGGCCCCCTATTCTGGATCTGTCCACTCTAAACACTTTTCTAGTGATTCCCAAATTCAAGATGCTCACCCTTCAACAATTACTACCAATGCTGGGCAAGGATTCATGGCTGGTAACTTTGGATCTCAAGGAGGCCTATCTGCACATCCCAGTAAGGGAAAGTTGCAGGCAGTACCTTCGCTTCAGGGCTGGGGAGCAACACTTTCAATTTTCTGCATTGCCCTTTGGCTTATCTACTGCTCCCAGAGTTTTTACGAAGTGCCTGGCTCCAGCCATTGCTTTTTGCAGGCAGAGAAAAATTCAAATTTATCCTTACATGGACGACTATCTCATTCAAGCAAACTCCCCAGAACAACTAGAAAAGGATTTGGATTTCGTGAAGAGCATTCTCACCTCTTTGGGTTAC
This sequence comes from Protopterus annectens, assembly GCF_019279795.1. Lineage (NCBI taxonomy): Eukaryota > Metazoa > Chordata > Ceratodontiformes > Protopteridae > Protopterus > Protopterus annectens. The sequence continues at coordinate 225,964,292 of NC_056746.1, forward strand.
ACTCTCAACGAAAAGAAGACAAAGTTGGTTCCTTCAAGGGAGAGTGTTTTCCTGGGAGCGAGTCTGAATACAGCCACCCAGATGGTATTCCTCCCTCAACAGAAGCAAGAAGATCTTTCTGCTTACTTCACGAACTTGGTAAGCTTGACTCAGCTCTCTGCAAGGCAATTCCTGCAAGCACTGGGGTTCATGGCTTCATGTATTTTGATGATACCATATGCAAGGCTGCATATGAGAAAATGTCAGTGGTACCTCAAGAATCTTTGGTGTCAACACACACCGGACTTAGACTTGATTCTTCCCCTGATTCCCTGTCTACAGATGGAGTTCCTCTGGTGGGCGACAGCCTGTTCCCAGAACAAGGGTCTGCCTTTCCGCCCACCGCCTGTCAGCCAGATTCTCACCACTGACTCCTCAGATGTTGCATACGGGGCTCATCTGGAGGGCAGGGGCATACAGGGGACTTGGAGCACCCAGCAGATTCATCTGCACATAAACTTAAAAGAATTGATGGCAGTGCAGCAGACCTTCCTAGCTTTCAAGGACCTACTCTACCCAGGGACTCTGCTGATCAGGACAGGCAATACCACAGTCATGTGGTATATCAACAAGCAAGGGGGGACTCACTCTTACCCCTTGTGCAGACAAAATATGAGACTATGGTCCATAGCAGCATCCATGGGCTTACATCTAATAGCCCAGTATCTTCCAGGGAGGCTAAACTCCTTGGCGGATCATTTGAGCAGATATGCTCTAGATCTTCATGGGTGGCAACTGAACAGAGACATTTTCCATTGCATCACTCATCATTGGGGCACCCCACAAGTGGATCTTTTCTCCTCTCACAGCAATCATTTCCTTCCAACCTTCTGCACCAGGGAGTTTGACAACAAAGCTTGGAGGATGGATGCGTTGTCCTTCCCATGGACATATCTCTCAGTTTATGCATTCCCTCCTCTGCCTCTTCTTCCCAGAGTGCTGCTAAAAATAAGGGACGAAAACCCAAAGGCTATCCTGATAGCTCCAGATTGGCCCAGGCAGCATTGACATCCCCTTCACAGCTTTTCCCAAGCTCAGCCTTGGCATCTTCCCCTGGTACCAGATCTGTTGGTTCAGGAAGGGGGAAAGTTCCTTCATCTTCATTTTCAAACTCTGCATTTAACTGCCTGGCTAATGCTTCGAATCTTTCCCAGCAGGTGGGTGAAGTTCTTCATGAGGCCAGGAGGCCTAGCACAAGAAAATCCTATGCAGATAAATGGAAGAGATTTTACTCTTGGATGCTAGCTAAAGGAGAAAACTCTTCTCATCCTTCTCTTTCACTCATTTTTGACTACCTAGCAGGATTGCTTAATGGTGGACTTTCTTTTTCTTCAATCAAAATTCACGCTTCAGCAATTTCGGCTCATTGTTCTTTTGAGCAACCCATTTTTCTCACCCCTTGATGAAGCAGTTCCTGAGGGGAGCTAATAATCTTAGACCTCCCAGAAGAGCTTCTATTCCTGCTTGGGATCTTAATTTTGTCCTGGAAAAACTTACTCTGCCTCCCTTTGAACCAGCTGCCTCTGCAGACTTGAAGTTTCTATCCTGGAAGACTGCTTTCCTCTTGGCTATTACTTCAGCTAGAAGGGTATCTGAGCTGCAAGCCTTAACGGCAGTGGAACCTTTCATTATTTTTCACTCAGATCGGGTTTCTCTGAGAACCAATCCCTCCTTTATGCCTAAGGTGGTTTCCAGTTTAACCCTTAACCAGTCTATTCACCTACCTACATTTTTCAACATTCCCGAAAATAAAGGGGAAAGGATTCTGCATTCTCTTGATGTGCATAGATAGCTGAGATTTTACTTAGGACTAAAACCTTTTGAAAATCTGAACAGTTATTGGTTAGTTTTGCTCTTGGGGCTCAGGGTAAAGCTATTTCAAAACAAACCATCTCCAAATGGATTGCTCATTGTATTCACTTTTGTTACCTGCAGCATGGAAAGGTACCCCCTCAGGGTATTAGGACACATTCTACTAGAGCAGCCTCTACCTCTGCAGCCTTTCTGAGAGGTGTGCCTACTAAGGACATTCTAGAAGCAGCTACTTGGCCTTCTGTCCATACTTTCACAAAGCATTACAATCTACCTTTGTTTTCTAAATCCAGGGCTGGTTTTGCCTCTGCAGTTTTGCAGGGCCTCCTTAGCAACCCTTAATCTGTGATCCTTCCTCCCCCCCTTTGTCTTCTTACTGGGCTTTGGGAATCAACCCATATGTGAGGACTGCAACAGTGAAACAAGAAGAACATAGTACAGTTGTGTACACTTAGCATAAATGTAGATGTTCGAGTGTATTCACTGTTGCAGTCCTGGTTTCCCACCCTCCATTCCTCCTTTTTTCCTAAGGCACAGACTATAGACTTTTATTTTTTGTATGACATGCCCAGGTTGCTACCATTCCTGGGTTAGCCTTCTTTTGGGGGCTCCTGACAGTTAAGGCAAGAAAAACTGAGGAAATGGCGTCTGCTGCCTCCCTTTATACCTGACGTACTGACATCAGTTTTACAACTGGCGGCAGCCGACGTCATATACCAAGGACTCTGTATTCGGGCCAACTGAGGGCTACCGGGAGCTGGATTACCTATATGTGAGGACTGCAACAGTGAATACATTCGAACATCTACATTTATGGTAAGTGTACACAACTGTACTTTTCCTTCTACTCGTCACTCATTAGACCCATTATAGAGTACAACGCCCCTTTTGGTATGTCTCACAGGACATCTACAACAACTGGAAAGGCCGCAGAAATACCTCACAAAGAGGATTACTGGCCTTAAACAGATGCCCTATGCAGACAGTCTCAAAAAACTCCAGCTTTACTCCATTGCATATCACCTACTCAGAGGTGATCTCTGCCTAACATACAAAGCTTTGTCAAACCCAGAGCTGTTGGACATGCTCCACTTAAAGAAATCCCAATCCCTCCGAGCTACATGCTCTAGGGACCTAAACCTTGTCACCACAATAAACAGAACATGCTGGAGGGATAGATTCCTGTCCCAGAGACTTCCCATACTCTAGAACAAACTGCCTATCTATATCAAACAAAGCTCCTCATTAGCACTCTTTAAGAAAAATCTTGATGATTGGATGGGAGATTGGAAGTTCACCCCGGGGATCAGTTCTGTGGCTGTGCTCGACAGGAGCACAGGAAAATAATTTTCTTGGGTGGTGAAAGTCAGGGTACCTTTTGGCTAGGCTTATATAGGCCCTAGGGCCAATAGCCTAGTACCCTACCTATGAACCTATGGTATCTCATGTCTTCAGGTCTTCCAAGAACTGACATCTGTTAGGAAACATCTTGATAAGGATTTGTTTGCATTTCAAAAAGAAAGGCTCAGCTTCTGAAGTTTGGGACCATTGTCCACATGTATATGGAACAACTCACTGTAGTATGCCGGATTCCAACAAGATGTATCCATAACAGAAAGAAGCAGAAACACTCCAAAAGTTTAATTCAAAGCAAATAAACAAGCAAAGATTTTGGGTTATCCCCTTCCTCAGTGTATCACTGGAAACAATGGTATGGATAACAATTGCTGGAAAACAAAAGTACCAAGCAGCTGTAAATCAGGCAACAAGGTGCTCATACAGTATTTTATTGTAATTTATGGAAGCTGCTGCCCAGGGTCTAAGGTACCACTAGTCCTCCCTCCCGATCTGGATTAACACACAAAAGCTCTACTAAACATTCTGGATTGCACTGACCAAACATATTACAGAAAATAAGTGCATTACACTGAATACTCTTACCTAACTGTATTATAGCTGATTGAGTTTGTTGTAACCCCGCTCCTCTAAAGACGATAACAGTCCTCTAAACCCGCCCCTAACCTGAATAGCGAGGTTTCAAGTACACCTACTAAAAACCCGCCATTTTCAATCATCCTGAGTACCTTGACCCTGTCGGCAGCGTCCTTTTCAAATTGGTATGTCTAAAGGTCTAAATCTACTATTGTATAATGCTACTACTATATGTACAGTGATTTTTGTTTCAGTGTTAGAAAGTACTGTTTAAACTATGTTGGAAAGTACTGTTTAAACTAGAAAGGAATTTGACCGATCAATTACAAGCGGCTAGATACACTGTGCATCCTTTAAAAGTTGGCGTCTTATCGCATTAGTGTAATTGAAACTCTATCACTGAGTGCAACACATTCGTACTGTTTAATTGCTTTTAGCATATTTACTTCTCCACTAAATGCACTGGTTTTTGCAATCTAAAGGGAAGATATTGTTTGTAATTGATGGTTGTATTGACGCAGCTCGTCCTAAATGTGAAGGACGCTGTTTGAAGTAGTCGCTGATTTCCTTTGACTGCCTATGATCTGTTTGACCTAATGTGCTGCTCTAAAAGAAATTGTATACATAGATCCATTATTTTCCTCTGTGAAAGTTCATACTACACCAACTAATTAAGGAGTTTAGTTTTGTACTTGTTTTAAATACGCCTAGGCTGTACTGCTCTAAAGTGCAGGTACTACACGCCTGAAATAGCACGTTAAATTGAAACTCACAGCATGCTGAAACTCTAAGCGACCGCAGCTAAAGTGGCTCGCCATTAATGGCATATCAGTACCTTAAACATATCATGAGTGTTATATTTCTCTCCTAAACTTCCTTTCTGATTTTACTTGGTTTCTCCTAGGTAGCTCCCTTGGACTCAGCCCCTCTAAGGTCCTGAGTCAAACAAACAGACTACCATACCCTGCTGGAAAACAAAAGTACCAAGCAGCTGTAAACAGGCAACAAGGTGCTCATACAGTATTTTATTGTAATTTATGGAAGCTGCTGCCCAGGGTCTAAGGTACCAGTAGTCCTCCCTCCCGAACTGGATTAACACACAAAAGCTCTACTAAACATTCTGGATTGCACTGACCAAACATATTACAGAAAATAAGTGCATTACACTGAATACTCTTACCCAACTGTATTATAGCTGATTGAGTTTGTTTTAACCCCGCTCCGTTTGCCCTCGCTACCCTCAGGCTCACTCCGCTCCCCTCCCTGCCCCCAAATCTCACCCGCCCCCACTATGTCTACATTTATCGTCACTAAGCCACGCCCACCCCTCTTAGCTCTCATCTCCTTCTTGGAAACCTACCTATCATACCCTTACTCCACTACTGCGATCGCACTCTATACCTCCCAACTCCCTCCCACTTTTCTAACATACAAAAACCCTCTTTCTACGTCATTGAAATAACAGTACCTCTGTACCCAGAGCCTCCTATTTCTTTAAAAATGTGGTACCCCATTCTGTTATCTATCCTATTAACCCCTTACCTCCTAACCTTATACGAAACCCAACCTCTCTTAGGATTCCATACCTCAGGTGCTCAAACTAGCTCCACAGAAACTAGACACACCAACCATTTTCACACTTGTAGCATTAGACCTTCCTTAACATCATGTTCATATTACCCATTCAATATCACATACAAAATTAGCCCTATACACAAACACTACTATAAAATAATGGAAAAATTCCTGAAACTCATCTCTAAGCTAAGACTTAGACTATTAATTGATGGGGATATACATCCCAACCCTGGCCCTACCATTAATAGGAAAAATTCGTCCCCTACTAGCACTACCAGCCTTAACCCCGTAATCTCTCGACCACCCAACTCTCTCCTAACATGCCATCTCAACATCAGAAGTATTAACAACAAATTGCATGAACTTCATGCACTCCTTGCCGTAATCTCCCCTGATATTATGTGTCTCACTGAGACTTGGTTAAAACCTACCACCTCTGATAATGAAATACTTCTTCCTGGGTATAACATTCATAGGCAAGACCGTTCATCCAGAAAAGGGGGGATGGGGTAGCTGTACTTTACAAATCTGAATTGACTGTAACAACAGAAGTCATACAACCTCCTCAGATAAATAATTCAGAAATCCTAGCCACAAAACTCCAGCTCAACCACAGTAAGAGCCTTTATATAATCTGTATGCACATCCCTCCAGGAAACAACATAGCCACTCTAGAAGACACTCTTCACTGGATATCCTGTCACTACCCTCAAGAAACCATACTTCTCGGTGACTTCAATATCAATTGGAGCACCTGTTCCGCAGCATCTCCTACCACCCATATTAACTTGCATACATTCAAGCAAGTTATCAATACCCCAACTAGAACAGGTAAACATAACCAAAACGAAAGTATACTTGACTGGGTACTCATTAATAGTCTCCCCAACATGTATACAGCTGGTACCCTCCCTGATAGCCTAAGTGACCATCACCTCACATAAATAATCAAACACAAAGCCAGGCAAATTTAAGCAACCCATACTCAGACTAGTTAGAAACAATAAAGACTTCGACTTGGCCAAATTTAATAAAGAACTAATCTCTTGTAATTGGACTATACTAAACCACCTACCCCTAGATGATGCAGTAATGTACTTTAACAGAAAATTCCTTGAGATCCTTGACTTCCACGCACCCATCCGCTCTAAGAAAACTAAGGCAAAAGATGCACCATGGCTCTCAACAGAGACCAGGCTCAAAATCAAACTCAGAAACAAAGCATGGGCCTTATGGCGAACTACCAAACTCACACAAGATCAGACTAAATATCGACAACTCAGAATTGTAACTAAAAAGCACATACTACTTGATAAAAAGCAACACTACTGTAATTTGCAAACTTCCAACCAAAATAGCCCCCAAAAGTTCTGGGCAGGGCTTAACAACCTAATACACCCTGGTAAACTACTACCCCTGTCCCAGCTTCCCTTATTAAAATAAATCCCTAGAAACAATCTCGGACAGTTTTAATCACTTCTTTACAGAGACTATCCAAGCCCTAGCCAGCAAACTGCCTCTTAACCCCCACAGCACAGATAATTTGACCCCAAAAAATCTACCTCCATTTAGCTTCCAACCAATTGCCACATCACTCATCCGCACCTTAATCAAAAAACTAAAACCCACCACACTCGCAGCTGACCAACTTCCAGCTGAATACTTACAAAAATCGGCACACGCCATTGCCTACCCAGTCTCGCTACTTATTAATCGCACCGTAAAAGAGGGTAGAATTCCAAATATCTGGAAAACATCATATGTCATCCCACTCCATAAAGGGGGCAACTACAGGCCTATAGCCATACTCTCTCCTTTGGCCAAAATAATGGTTAAGTGTATTCAAAAACAATTAATGTACCACTTAATCAATAACCATCTCTTGGCAAACACCCAACACGGCTTCAGACCCCACCACAGTACCACAACTGCCCTAACGGTCTTTACTAAAACCATAAATACTCATCGTAACAACAACCATATCTCCTCAGCTCTATTCTTGGACCTGTCCAAAGCCTTTGATATGGTTGATCACAAACTACTAATCCACACCCTACAGTCATTCGGTCTTGACCCCGTATCACTACAATGGTTCAGTTCCTACCTAACTGGCAGACAACAGGCGGTACTTTGGCAGTCTAAACTCTCCACCCTATTACCTAACACTCTGGGAGTTCCACAAGGATCTATATTAGGCCCTCTGTTATTCTCCATCTTCATCAACGATTTGTACACTGTCATACCTAAAGTCAACTGCATCCAATATGCAGATGACTCTACTCTAATTTGCACTGCTACATCCCCAACAGAGTTGCAGCTAACTACCCAGACTACCTTTAACACAATAGAAAATTGGCTTTCTAACCACTGTCTGATATTAAATCCCAAAAAGACTAAAATGTTAATATTCCTCCCTACATGAAGGTCCTGCGCTGTAAACATCACTATTAAATCAAAGGATGGCACAGTTATTGCACCTGACCCATCCACTAAACTCCTAGGTGTTACCATTGATAACCACTTAAAGTTTGACTTACATGTTAACCAAATGATCAAAACCATCAACAAAAAACTAGGTTCACTATATAGAATAAAAAAGTTCCTGACTCCCCTTGCCAGGGTAGCTATTGCACGCTCCCACCTTCTCTCGACTCTCCTGTATGCATCCCCTCTTCTTATTAATATTAACAAGACAGCCTTAAACAAGAGTGCTACCTGTTATAATCACATCGCCAGATTTGCTACAGGGCTCCCCTTCAGGACACATCACTGCATCAACCTATCACAACTAGGATGGCTCGAACTACCGAGTCTGTTGCTATATCATCAACTGATCTTGGCCCATAAAATTATACATAACCCAGAAAATACCCCTGCACTCTCAAACCTAATCACCCTGCATAACAACCCAAGACCACTGCGCTCATCCAGTAGAGTCCTCATCAATACCCACAAAACTAACAACCAAGCCGGGGACTCGCTCCTTGCCAACTCTGTGGCCAGTACATGGAATCTCTTACCGTCCGAGATTACCTCACTTCCTTCTATAAGTCATTTCAAAACCAAGCTCAAACAATTTTTGGGATCTAACAGGACCTGCTATTGTATCAAGCCAGGTTAATCCTCTCTCTTCACTATCTTTTGCTGGTTAATGGCACCTCTAGTCATCACACCTCATATGAATTTCTACACTCGAACTCTAGTTAAAAAAAAAAAAATTGTTTTTTATGCTATGATATCTTGTTTTACTCGATGTACTATTGTGCTAAATCATTCTATGTATGGTTACTATTTGTTACTTTGCCATGCTTTTCTTGTCGTTATGTTACTATGGAGCTTTTCTCCCTGGGCCTCCGCTGAAAATGGAAATAAATCCAGTCGGACTAGCCCGGTTAACAAATGTAAAATAAAAAATAAAATAAATCACCGCTGAAGCACTGAGGAGGAAGGGGAGAACCCGAAAGCTTTGCTTGTTTATTTGCTTTTAATTAAACATTTCAAGTGTTTCTGTGTTTCTGCTTTCTGTTTTGGATACCATTGTCTACACGCCCAGTTAAGAAGTTGAGGACATTTTCTCCATTCCATTTGGTTGTAATAAAACTTGACAAGAAAAGCTCAATATTATTATTTCACCATTTTTATGCCAGGTTGCAAAATCTTTCCATCTGGATCACTGACTGCTCAGGATTTTGTTTTTTGTTTTTTTTTTTTGGTGCGGGGGTAGGAGGGAGGTATCTTTTTTTGCTTCTAATTTTGAAACAAGTGATATGTTTCTTGCCTTCATAAAATACTGAAAATGGATTGTGTTTCTAAAGCCAGATATAGTTTTACTAGAACTGTCATTGTAGTGATGCTTGCTGTTACTTCCACCTGCCTTTTTAATTTGGTGGATGGTATACTACATAAAGATATACTTTGGCGACATGAAGAATGATGTGTTATAGAATAGCTATGTGAAGTGCTCACCACCTCACTAATTGATTGAATTGCCCTTTTTTCATAATGATAACAGGTAACAGTTATGTGAAGTGCTCACCATCTCACTGATTGATTGACTTGTCCTTTTTTCATAGTGAATTCCAGTCCTCCACTCCTCCAATACATATCTATTTTTAACTGTTTTTATTTTTTTGCTGTTGATCTATTTACGTTCTGTTCAGCAAGCATAACAATATGCTGAATTAGCCTTTTGCTTTGAAAAAGCTCCTAATGGCAGGAAAATGTAATGTGATGACTGTAGTACCATACATCTTGATAAGTGCTCACTGAGGAAGTAATCTAACTGTATGTATTACTAAAGCTTGCCGTCAACTCCATGGCAGAATGATTCTGTTTGTTAGAGAGAGGGACAGTTTCTGTGTATACCACTACAAGCTAGAAAGGTTCTAGAGGTATAACTATTTTAAGTTTCATGACTGGGCCTTCCTTGGAGGTTCACTCACTATTTTTATCATTCATTGGACATATATACATACACACACACACGTGTGTGTGTGTGTGTGTGTGTGTGTGTATATATATATATATATATATATATATATATATATATATATATACACACACACACACACATATATATATATATATATATATATATATATATATATATATATATATATGTGTATATATATATATATATATATGTATATATATATATATCTATGAAGAGAGAGAGAGATATGAGTGCAAAGTTAGTGTCTAACTTCCAGGTGTGACATTCTGGACTCTAAGGTACTGATTAATTCCTGCTTGTATTAGTCAGCATTATATAATCAACTACTCTCAGTCACTTTGACTACATCACATTTCAACTTGGGGGGGGGGGGGGGGCATCTAAATCCTTACTGGACGAGCTGTACAACCCAACAAGATACACTAATTTTTTATTTTGTATAGCATCCTCAAGTCACTGTAGTCTTTTCCATCCTGAACTGTTATTGTTTGTACATAGTATATATTGCTTCTCTTCATGTGCTCGACTGTTAGAGACACTACTTTTTCAGATCTGACATTGGGGACTCTCCTTACTGGGTCTGGCAGTTGGATTCTCTCACAACTTGTCACAGTCTTGCAGATTTTCTCAGAAGATCCTACTGTCATTGCCTACTCCTGCTGATATGTACTCAACACTTGAGAAAGCCTACTTAAACACTTCAGTGAGGACATTCCATTTTTTTAATACACTTTTATGCCTTCCCAACTGCTGGCTTATCGTATCTCTCCCACACTTCTTGATGCCATTCATTTCGTAGACAGGAAAACTATTCACTGTCCAGGGCAAGAGCTGACTGCCTGAGATCATCATTCATACAGGTGCTTGGCACCCTGCTCCACTTCATTATTACTTCATCCTATCCTAAAGGCAAAGCATGCCTTCATCCCTCCGACATGAGGGTCTGGCTTCAACTGTCCTCCAGGATGGGGCAGTCCACATTTAAGGAAGGGCCTTGTCACCAGACCAAAAAACTGCCAGCATCCTTGCCCCTTTGGATTTGTGTCATGTGTAGTGCATAGCTCAGGGACATTTCTGATTATTTGTAACACCCCCCATTTTGGCTAACTTATGCAGCCCTGTCATTGCAAGTTCCTGAAAAACCTCCTGCAGCATGTGTGCACTTGTGTGGGCAATGCAGCAGAGGCTACCATCACCAGTTTGTCAGAGCAAAGGACTCATTTCTGAACATTGCTGTACATTGTTCACCCCCTTTGGAATTCTTGTATTGCAGTGATCAGACCACCTCCCTTTCTCCAGTTCTCCAGGGTGGATGAGCCAGCAGAGGCCATTCACTCCCACCTTCCTGTGGCCAGCTCCTGAAGTGCCCTGGCCACTAGTCGAACAATCACCTGACTCAAAGTCAGGGATTCATTTGTCTGCTTCGTGGAGCTAGCAAACTCTAGATAAAAGTCCACTAAGTGTCCCTGTAGCTCTCAAATTATTAGTTACGACCTATTCTGGCATTGCCTATATTGCCCTGGGAAGGAGTACAACATTGAGCATTGTGGTAAGTGACAGTGATTCAACCTTGCTACGTGCAAGTGTCATAGCAGGAAATTCATGGACTATCTTGCTGCCTAGAAGATGGCAGCAGTTGAAAGCTCCTTGTGCAGGTATTGGCAGAAAGGTCCTTGAAGCCACTTTAGACTGCTGCTGGATTAGATGGCTTCTAGATCACCATCACAAGGACTGTGGCTGAAAATCAGGCTGGTGCCAAGCCCTCATCATCATCAACCCCTTTTTTCCTCATTTTCTACATGGGGTTGGGGTGTCATGTTAACTGTTGCCATCTCTCTCGATTCAGTGCCACACTCCTGCCTTCTTCAGAACTCATGCCTGACTGTCGCTGATCTTCTCTCACACAGTCCATCCACCTCTTTTCAGCATCCCTTCATTTTCTCTTTCCTTTTTCCAGTCTGTCCCAAATCATCTTCACCAGAGTGCGTTCTGCTTTTCTGATCATTAGGCTGAAGCACCATAATCTGTTCTCTTTGATTTTTTGTGCAGTTAGAGCTATTTTGGCTTCTGCTGTTATGTCCTCATTTTTTTGTCTATCCCACAGTGCACATCCTACCACCCTTCTTAGGCACCTCATTTCCATCACCTATGTCTTTCTCATCTGCTCTACATTTGCTGCCCAGGTTTCTGTACCATACAGTAGTACTGGTCGTACCCCTGTTTTGTACAGCTTAATTTTCAGCTTCTTTGGCATTCTTCTATTATACACTACACTTGACAATCTACACCGGTTCGCTGCAGCCCCTCTGATTCTAGCTTTGACCTTTTCATTCAGACTTCCCTTCTTCTTTGTCACCTCTCCCAGATACCTGAAGCTATTAACCTTTTCCACTGTTTTCCCTTCTTAGTCACCCCTCCCAGATACTTGAAGCTATTAACCTTTACCACTGTCTTCCCTTCTATCTCAATTCTCAGCTTCTTCTGATTTCTCCAATGTGCTGCCATTACCACTGTCTAATCTGTACTTAGTTTCATCCCCATGTGCTTTCAGTTTTGCATTCCATTCCCCTATCCTTTGCTGAAGTTCTTGCTCAGAGTCTGCCTGTAATGCCCAATCATCTGCATGCAGCAACTTCATTGATCTGTCCCCTCCTACCTGTTTGCTAATGTACTCCATCACCATTATGAACAGTAGTGGGCTCAGAGATCCCTGGTGCACACCCACTCCCACTGAGAACCCCTCTGTGAGACCAAACATTGTTCGTACTTGAGTCATTGGGTCCTTGTACATAGCCTGCATTAATGCTACCAATGTTTCTGGAACTTCAAACCACCGCAGTACTGCCCAAATCAGTTTTCTTGGGAGCTTGTCATATGCTTTCTCCAAGTCTAGGAATGCCCAGTTGGATTATTTCCTCATCTCTAGCTTCTCAACTGTCTGTCTCACCGCAAACATCAGGTCAGCATCCTGATTTGAATCCAAACTGCTCATCTGCCATCTTACCCTCTACTACTCTGCATAAAAAATTCTCAGTTACCCTCTCCAGAACTTTCATGCAATGTGACAGAAGTTTGATACCTCTACATTGATCACAGTGGTGGATGTCCCCTTTGTTCTTGTACTCTGACACAAGCATGCTTATTCCCTAATCATTTGGGATACGCTTTTCTCTCTACACTGCTATGAGTACCCTTAGGAGCCATTTCTTCCCTATCTCGCCCAACGTCTTTATCATACCTGCTATGACCTCATCGGAGTGTGCTGCTTTCCCTGACTTCATCCTTCTAGGTTTTGCAGGTTCAGAGCTTGTCTTTGACAAGCAAATCTTTGAGTCTGTTCTAGTTTACTGTTGCAGCTGATAGTGAAGCACTCAAAGGAGATACATGCCCATCTTCACTTCAGCAGCTCAAAAAGCATCATTGAGATGCTAGAGAGTAGTCATTTAGGTCACCTGGTTTTATGCCAGAGGAACTTGGGACATTGACCTCCCCAGTCTTCCTTCAACCCCCCCTGCAAGGTTTGTCATTTCATAGAGTTAGGTTGTTTGGATGGCTGACTCACAGGATCACTGCTCAACGCCTAGACCTCAAATTAATTTGGTTCTTGAGAGTCTTAGTCTGTGGTATGAAGCTGTACACTTAGGGATTATGGCCTAATGCCAGTTGCAGGTTTACATTTGAATGTTGGTTCCATGTTATTTGCACACCATAACTTGGAGGGCCATCTGTTGCCAAGCCCTCCTTGAGGTGTGACACTGTTGTATTCTTGCTTTTGTATTGAGACTATGAGTGAGATGACATATTTTTCATCCCCCAGGACTTAGATCATTAGGTCCTTTACCTTCAATGAATTGGCCCATTCATTCTTGCAGAATGGGACCTTGGTATTCTCAGGTTAGGTGAGAGTCCTGTGGCCTATTTGTTCCTGCCTGGGAATCCGTATCAGCCCTCCATTCCCTGGTAGGCGCTGGATGATAGGAAATGGGCTAGCTTGCTAGGACTCTGTGATGGTGTGTTGTCTCTTCTTGGGAGTGTTGGAAGTGCCTCCCCCAGTGGCTCCTTTGAGACTGCAGTTACTGCCTTCTGAGGGGATGCATGTCTCTGCCAGAGCCAAATCACTCTTCCCAGGATTGGGTGAAGCCGCGTGGCTGCTCACTCCTATTCTGTCTCTGGCCATTTCCTACAGGAACCCAAACTACTATTTGAACCCTGGTTATGTGTAGCATAGTAAGGGCATTGTCCCTCTGCTCCACAGAGTTGGCTACCTCAGTGAGGTACCATCTTGAACTGAATAGGGCTTGAGACTCCCTCCCTCCCTTTCAGAGTAGTTGTATAAAGCCAGAAGCCACTGTCATTGAGAAAGCAAAAACTGTGAATCCCCCATCTCCGAAATCCTCCAGATGACCCCCTCATTTGGGTAGAAAATAAGACTGATGAGGTCCAATATATAGTGACCCCCAAGTCCCATCCCTTCCCCCAGAAATACTTAAATGTGTCTCTGAGAAAGAAAGACAGAAAAGCTTGAGTCAAGCCACCCACAGAGACCGTTTAATAAAATGTGCTGTTTCATCAGCCTTGAAGTTCCCTGACTCTGCTGGTATGGATTCCAAGAAGACATGTGCTTTATACAGTCTTTGAGATGGGTGGGTAGAGTCCTTCATGAGACATCCTCGAGTTGACTCCTGTGGGATCTTTGTCATCCTGTTTAGGTCTCTGATCACACTTTGACAAAATGTTGAATGTTTTAAACAAGTGTGGCAAGATGGCATACTCTTCTGCCATGCTAGGTCTGAATTCTCTCAGCTGTACATCTTTCCTATCTGAAGTCCAGTGCTCCCTAGTGGAACAGGCCTTATAAATGTTTGCAGACTTTCCCGAGTCTGGGCTGAAGGAAAATCTGATTCAAGCTCTACCTACAGATTCCATGGTGGGTTTTCAAGTAACTTGCTTTAATTTTAAATGTGTTTCACTGTAGTTAGGGCTGCAGACTTTCTTATGCGTCTGTGCAGGATGTTGTGGCTGAGATTGTATTCCTGATGCTGTACTGTTTCGAGTTAAATTTCAGATGAAGTAATCTATATGCCCATTTTAAGCAGGGAGTTCTGTCTGAGCAGGTCTTCCAATAGCTGACTGATAATCTGTTAAGAAGGAAACAAACCATTATCCCCGTGGTAGACCTTTTTCTTTTTTGTTACTGTTTGCTTGCCTGTTCTGCTAAACTCAGCTAAGACTGGGGTTTCTCATGTATAATGTGTTCATCATATGATCACTACTGCAGTGTTAGCGGTATGGGTTATATCCTGTTGATGATAAAACAGCCAGCCTGCTTCCAAAGCTTCAGGGTACCTTCCATTTACCCAAACCTTTAGTCAGCTCAAGTTAAGATGACTGGATGCCAAATCCTTAAGAGTTTCCTTGCTAATGAAGAGAGCACTCTTTTGCAGGCTTTCATGGATCAACAGTGGGCTTGTGCTGTTCCTTTGCTGGGCAGATAAGTTCCCTTTGGAGAAAAACTTTCCACATTAAACATTTATTGTTTTATTGCACTTTCCTGTTTAGGAAAGTTAGTTTTAAACTAGGAGTTTGTTTTCTAACAGACTGCCATGAAACTTAACTGTATTTTTAAAAGAGAGACCATTTTTTTCTTGCCAGTTTAAAAGTTGTTTAAAATAGTTGAAAATAATTTATTGTTGAGACATTGTGTTTATTTTCCTTTGTAGAACTGTCAGTGTGTTTAAAGTGTTTTTGATGTCTTTTTGTGTGAAAAAAGTGAATTTTGTAGACTTCGGATTTTTCCTGGCTTATGCTACTTATTTTCCTTTGGAAAGAGTCACCATTTTCTGCTTGACCGTGGAACAATCAACCAGACCCATGGTTGGTCCTTCTTCCAGCCGTAAAAATAAAATGTTAAGTAAACAGTCTTTGCCACGACAGCAAGCTAGCAATTTACCTCAGTCATAGGTGGGCAACTGTTCTGTGGCCAAAGCCGATTCCTCAAACAACTGAACTTTTACCCCAGATCCCTCTTGTGTAGCACCTACAGTCATTATAGATAGGGGACTAGCCACATCCTTTGTCACTGTTGGGTCCTCTCAGTGGGCAAGGGAGATCCACTCTTGTTGATCCTAGGAGAAGGACCAGGAAGAACTTCTCTGTTTGATCAGAATGTTGTGCCCATCCTTGGGAAGCTGCTGCTGCTATCAGTAACACTGCTGACCCTATTTTCTGGTCAAGAAGAAACAGAAAATTAGACATGTATGTATTCCTCCTCACATTTCCTTAAATAGGAGTAGTTTACTGGGTCTGGCTTATGGTTTCATTTGGGTATTTATCCTTCTTATAAAGCAGTTTCTGGTAAAAGAATGAGGCATACCTCTTTTCATGTAAAGATTCAAGATTCTGAACCTGGACAAGGAGATGAAGGGAGAACTTTCAAGACAGCTGCACATTGAGTAAGAGTTTAGCTCTCCCAGTGTGAAACTGAAACTCGACAGAGAAGGCCAGTAGACTGTTGTGTTTATGGATAAATTTCAGTAAATGGCTAATAAGAGTACTGCCCAGATGCCAGGAAAAAAGAAATACAGATTACTTGTAAAAAATTAGCTACAAAAAGTGAGGAAGAAACATTGACTGGATAAAGTTCTGCAGCTGTTGAACATAAAGTAATTCAATTTCCAGATTTGACTTCCAGTAACCTACGGGAAGATACAAGACAACTGTACACAGACCTGGTTAAAATGAACAAAGCACTGGTGGATTTTGTCAACACAAACAACAAAAGGCTGGAGAAAATGGAAGATGCTTTAAACAGATATATCTGGTGATAAAGCTGAAAAAATCAGAGGTTTAAATGAAGAAAAGACTGGCTGAATATGAGACTTCTCAAGAAGAGATGTTTCAAAAAAATAATAGAATTAGAGGATAGAGCAAGTAGGGAAAACCTAAGATTTTCAGCTATACCAGGGAATCCTGAAAATGGGCAATCATCACTAAATGCAGTCTTTGGTACTGGCTAGCATTTCTGTGGCATTACATTAGGATGAAACGGCTAGGCTTAAAATGACCTCTGGGTCGATAGCCTAGTAATCTATGATCCTGTAATCCTATGAAGCTGAAAGGAACAGACTGCATTAATTATATGAAAGAACAAATAAGCAACTGGACTAGTATTCCACAGCAGGTTGTTAGTTGAAAGGGCATATTGCATGTATGCTCCAAACCTTGGCTATGAGAAAGCAGCCTAGACCTTTATTAGTAAAGATGCAATCCTACCAGCAGAAGGAGTTGATTCTGACAAAACTGTGGCAGAAGGACAAAATACTAAAAGTGGAAGACTACAGAGTGTTTATGGAGAATGAGTACTCATTGTACACCAAGCAGAAGAGAAGTAAATTCATTCCACTGTTCAGGGAATGTGGAGAAGCAGGTGTGAGATTCAAAACTGCTGTACCCAGCTGTCTTCAAGATATTCTTCCCTGGAGGGACAAAATCATTTTTTTGATAAAGTACATGCTAATGAGGAAATACAAAAGTTTGTCCAAAAAAGTGAGCTGTGGAACAGAAGGAGATTCTGCTTCTTGTTTTTCTGGTATTAAAGACCACAGAGAGATTGTACCTGTGAAGACTTTTCCACTATTTCAGAGGAGGGTGTTGGGGAGAGAAATGGGGGCATGAGGTTTGACTGGAGGAATCCGAGAGTATGTTGGAAGTGAGGCAGAGACTGGATCTGGGAGATGGAGGTGAACACTAATAAAGCCAGTAACTTCATGTGGGATTACAATGCAGTAATTATATTTGTGAAATATAACAGGACAAGAAAATTTTGAAATATTGGACTTTTTCAGAATTTGTTGGAGTCGTGGGGGACTCTTAAAGTATATGCCCTACATCATGCCATTAATGTTTGCAAAAATGCTTTGTAGAGGGGAGAAAGTTAACTGTAAATAAAGAAAACATTTTTTTTTCTTTTCTTAATAGTCTTAATAGTACTATTTTTGTGGTGTATGTTTTTCTGTGCATGCTATAAATTAAGGTTTTCTCTGTTGTTTTTTAAATATAATGGGGATTGTAAATAAATGCTGCTGTTGTTTTTTTTTTTTTCTTTCTTTCTTTCTTTGTCCTTTTTCTCCTTCTACTTCAGTTTTGAGAAATGTATGCACTGCAATGTAAAAAAAAAAATTGCCTGGCTACGAGAGCATGAGAAAAGAAAAGGTAATGTGATTTTTCTCATTATTACATGGGTAATGCCTGGTTAAGGACCTTTGATTTAGCAACAGGTTTTAAGAAAAAGCAATTAAATGAAAAAGGATATTAAATATTATGAGTCTTTGCAGTTTTGTATTTGGCCGTTATGTCTCCATGCAAGCAATCTGATAAAGAGAAATTAACTGTCTGGTTCTCAGGTCTCCATGGAGACAGTCTGATAATGAGAAATTGGATGTCTGGTTCTCATGTCTCTATGGAGACAATCTGATAAAGAGAAATTGGTTGCAGTCTGGTGGAGAGTGATTGGCTGGAGGAAAAAAAAAAAGAAAAGAGAAACTGACGAGGAGAAAATGTTCTCGGAAAGCATTCAGGGATTTTCCCAGCTGGGAGAGCTATAAAGATAAGACAAAACCAGTTAGCACTTAGAAGCACAGACTGCACCACTCATCTTAGCATGAATAAACTTTCTTTTAGGTTAACTCATATCTGTGAGTATGACTGTCCTTTCGGGGCATTTGTTCCTATTATGAGGGTGAATCTTCAGTATTTGAAGTTGTATGTAGTTGTGTGTGTTAGTATTAAATTAATAGGTTTTAGGGCGGTATTGGAGGTTTGTTTTTTTTTTTTTTTGAGGGCGTTCAATAAAACGAAAAGTTTTATAAGCTGTGACATAGCCTCTGTTATTTGCATTATATTTAGAACCACTGGCAAAGAAAATAAGGGACTCAGAAATTAAAAGATACAGTTGGTATGTTAGTCAAGAAAATATGGATCTATATTATATATTCAAAGTTTCAAAACATCAAACCTCATATGTTCGACAACATATGAGTAAAGTTTGAATCATCGAAAATGTAATAAAAAATTTAAAAAAACTTACTTCAATGCTCTGAGCATTTCTACCAATTCTGAGATTGCACTTCAGTTCAGAAAAGGGAATTTTCACCTTCAAACTTTTTAAAGTTTGATCATATGGTGTCGACCATATAACATTTGAACTTTAAAAAGTTTGAGTAATTAATAGGGACCCAAAAAGCTGGCTGCATTTACAGATATTATTTTATACCTGGCAAAACCAGAAAGAGACATTATAGAGCTGTGGAACATTTTGAGACAGTTTCATATCTTTTCAGGAAGCAAAATTAATGAAGCTAAAACAAACGCAAAAGTGGGAAATTCTGCACCCACATACCATTTAGTTCAGCACTATCTATATTTATGGGGACATAATAAAATTAAGAATTTAGGAGTATGGATTAAAATGATTCTGTTGTGGCAGCTAAGGATATGTGGGAAGAGACTAAACAAAAGATAATATTAAAAAATGAGAAAACTGAAGCTTTGTTATATGGAAATGTGTAGTAAGATACAATCAGTTCAAGTGTTTTTAGTCCCATAGTCTTATATACAGGCCAGGCATATTTTTATCAACCAGAAGAGAAGTTGTGGATAGCAATTAATAAAGAGCTTAAGGAATTTATCTGGGAGGAGAATATGGCAGGAGTCAAGTGGGATTATCTGATTCTTCCAGTAAAACAGGGCAGATTGGGATTACCCAATTTGAAGGGGTATTTCAGAGCTACACATTTAAGGCTCCAATACACAGCATAAGCAGAAAGTTATAATTCAAAGTGGAAAGAGATGATGACGATGATGAAACATGGGGAAGCTCAAGTAGCAAGGAGAGACTTGGATTTTAGATGCAGGCCTTTAAGGAGAATAGCAATAACCATACAGAGTATTATAGCTGTAAAGTAACAGAAATTATCCTTAGAACTAGGCCAACACGGGAATGGAGGAAAGGAGATTCTGTCAATAGGAATGACTGCAATTTAGGTTATAGAGAATAGGCAAGAGGAGGCTGGAATTTATTGGAGAAAACTGGCAAATGAAACAAGGTATTTGGAACAAATAACTAGATATAGAAAGATGATAAAATGGAAAGACACTGAGAATTTGTTTGGACTGCAGGTTAGAGGTTACCTTCCCTATCAAGGATTGATATCAAAATATAGGCAAAGAGAAAGTAATAGAGGGGTCCTAAACAAAAGACCAGCACTGGTAGAGTTTTTAGTGAAATCTAGAACAGAAGCTGCCATTAAAAAAGGAATAATTGGTACAGCATATAAAATATTGCATAATAACTAAAATAATCAATCAGAGGAGGTTAGAAAGGATTGGGAAGAAAGATTGGATAAACAATTCACAAAGAAACAATGGAAGGTTATATGTATATCTCCCAAATATGCAACAAAATTTAGAAGATTTAGGATTTTTGTTTGGAAATGTTTACATAGATATTTTTATACCCCAAGTATACTCCAGAGAATCTTTCCTCAGGTAGACAGCAAATGTTGGAGAAGTGACAGGGAAGAAAGAATTGGGAACATATTTTCTGGGAGTGAGGTGAGTTGGCAGGCTTTAAGGATTCCCTACGGGGTGCACTGTTGGATATGCTGGGTGGGCAGATTGGTGTGACAAGGGAGATGATTTTTCTGAGCTATGATACAGAATCAGAATTGCCTAGACATGGTAAGGACTTTCTTTGTCTAATTACGGTGGCTGCCAGAAAGGCAATTGCTAGAAAATGGAAATCACAGTTTAAACTAACTATACTAGAAGTAGTGAATATAGTAACAGAGATAAAAACAAAACTGGAACTGAGATCTTTAGAAAAGGGTAGGAGCCAACTACATAGGAAAAAATGGGAATTGAGAACATTACATATAGGGGAGGAGTGATGTTTAAAAGAAGGCAGGATTTAAATGAGTTTTGTAACGTTTGACTGAAAGTGATTGGGTAGATTATAAGTGATTTACAATGTCTGCGATTGTCGGTTGTCAGTATGGTTTGTGATGTAAAATGCTTGCAACTAGAATTGTGTCATTGAGGTTTGCTTTTATTTATATAAATGTATGATTGTATTGTAAGTGATGGTTTAATAAAGATGTGTCTTGTTTAAAAAAGGTCAGGAACTGAATAATTTGTGTAATGATGCTTAGGTTATATGATATATAGCAATATACGTGAAATATAATATTTGTAAATGTGAACTTGTTAAAATACAATGTATTTACTTTTATATAAATGTAAATTTGCCAGTGTCACAAGTGATAATTCAGTAAAAGTATTTTAAGAAAAGGCAGATGAAGGGAGAGATGCAGGTTTATTTTTCAGTTTTCTGAATCTGACTCTGAGGAGAGCTTCTTCTTACTGGGGGGGGGGGGGGGTCTGTTTCTCTGAGAGTGTTTCCATAATGTGCCAGTGTTTTCAGTGGGAGAATACCAAGGTTTTCCAGTACCTCAGAAAATACTGTGAGCTGTAGAATTTCCAAAACCTGCTCCTATTCCTCCATTTATGTGAGCTTTGAAGGATATGCGATACTGCCTGCATTTTTCTGATAGTCAGCCTGCTGCCCATAAAAAGCACATAAAATATATAAAGTTCCACGTTTTATGCACTCATCCTATACTTGACCAAGAGCTATAGATTTAGATAATTGTACTCATTTGGTTAGAGATTCTCTAACCCTTCATCCAATTTCAGCAAAATAAATAAACAGTCTCACAAAAATGTGGGTAAACAGATGTTTAAGAAAAAAAAAATCTCAGGGTAGTCCAAAAAGAATTCAGGAACTAACCAAAACCAACAACAATCCATGTCAGAATGATTGTTTAAGAGATCCTATCACCTTCTACCACCCATGTACCCTCTTTTCCCATCTCGAAAGTCTGAATCTCTACTTTTCTGTTTGGCAACAGGTAGTTTCAGACAAATGGGCTGCTAGTAGTTATAACTATTTTTTTGGTAATCTGTCTCCCTCTCTTTTTCTTCTGCTGTCCTTTTTCTTCTTCTAGGTAGCTGCACTGTCAGATAAGCCAATCCGATTTAAAAAAAAAAGTGCACCTTCTGTGTATATTGCTTGGATTCTGCCCATTTGGACACTGAATGTGAAATATGCAAAGGTTTCAACCACCATGCCCTGGTTGAATGCTGCAACAAGTTGGTCCTTCAGGGTCTGTTACCATCCACCTCTTCAACTTTTGCTGGCACTCCTTCTCCCAAGAAACCTCCTGAAAAAGGCTTTGGAGGATTCGTCAGCCAAGGGCAAGGAGCATAGGAAACAATCCCCTGATCGCTCTTCCTCTGCAGAATTGAGTTGAGCTGTACCTGACTGAACTTTTGAACCCATCAGGTCCATCAGATCTGACAAGGCTAAATCTCTGGCTTACCACTCCTTCACTCTGGAGCTGATTTCTTTTCAGATCCATTCACCCTTGCTTCAGGAGACTCCAAGAAGAGCTTCTAGGCCACCATTTACCTCATCGTCTCTCAAGTTGTGTAGGAACCTAACCAAAGATGATGTGGACTGGATGATGAGGAAGTTTTTTTGAGCCCAGATTCAGTTGGGAGTTATACTTGTTCCAGCTCTCATCAGACCTGTGAGCCTGCCATTGACCCCTACCCAGTTGTTGACTCCTACTCTCATCTGAGGAATCAGACCAGTGATTCCAGATTATGTCTATGGTGGATCGAAAAGTTTAGCCTTGTTTGACTTCATCAGCATCTTTGATCCAGTCACCTGTAACCCTGTTAGAGACAGGGGGTTCTTGGAGCCAAAGGGATGGCGCCAGATCCGGGGGGGAGGTCTAGGGTTAACACTGATATCCTCTGAGTCATCTCTTCCTCTTGGAGCCTTGGCACTGGACAGCTTGGCTCCAACGTCTGCCTTGAGGCAGAGTCAGGATAATGCTGTGATCTGTCCTGGGCAGTTGTCTTTGACTCCTGCCAGGGCAGCTCTTGCTTTTCTTGTGTCCTTCGCCTTCAAGGTGATAGAGTTTTGTCTGCATCTGCAGACAGGTCATGCTTGCACCCCCCACTCAGGGTCACCTCTTCCACAACTTTCTACTTTGGTCTTAGAAACTTTGCACCCTCTCTCATTGGGCCAGCTGGCCTGTACAGGCCTTGAGACAGTCCCCATTCAGGACTCAGCTCATACTTCTTAGTCCTCTCCAGAGCATCTTGCGGGGGAGCCCCCTTTAAATATGTACATACAATTGGAGGCATTTAGATTCTGTACAGGAATTCCTGACAGAAGACAATGACTCTGATGAAGGGGAAGGGTCCCCCAGGTTACCCCTTGGAGATGGTTCTTTCAATAAAATACTCAAGCTTTTGAGATAGAATGTGTTTGGTCTTATGACTGCTCTAACCAAGTGGAGTTGGTGTTTCTTAAGGTTTCAGAGGCATCTCAGCTATGTCCTGGGTAGACACCCACTGGATGACAAGCTGGACCTAATCTCCCACAGGGCATAAAAGGATCGGAATGTCACAGAGCCAGTTTCTAAAAGACCTGACAAGTACCTGATTGCACCTATGGATTGGACTGACTGGAGCAAGGGCTGCTTAGTAGATGCTATGATATTAGCAGCTGCCATCAAGAATGAAATTACTGAGCAAATTTCTACTGTCCAACCCCCCAGTAGAGAGGCTAGGGCACTGAATGTGTATGCATCAGTGACTTTTGCCTTCAGGTCACTGAACTATTTGGCACTTATCGCAAGGCTTCAAAGGGACTCGATCAAAGAGTTTTCCATTACCCTTTCTCGGTCCATGCGTGCAGACGATAAGAAGGCTATTTCTTTGGAAATGGCCACCCTACAGTCTCTGTTGAATACCTCTGTGAGACTCATTTCCCATGCCTCAGAAAGTGCTTCGAGAGCTGTGGGTTCAGGGATAGCTGTAAGATGGCATGCCTAGATGCACCTCTTTGACTTTGCAGAGACTTTCAAGTCATCTTTCATCAATGCTCCCTTTAATGGATCTACCTATCTACCTTACTTGGCCCCAAGGTTAAAGAAATCCTGTCCAGGAGTGAACAGGATAGGAAGATCTTATCTGCTGTAGAGATCCATTTTTCTGTAGTTTATGGAACCTTTTCCTGGAATCAGAAAGGTGGCAGGAAAATGTGGTTCCTGAAGTTGCACGGTTCTTCCCAGGACTCCTATGGGGACAGAGCCCCCTGTGGCAAAGGGGGGAAACTCCAATAATAGACAACACCTGTGTGGCAGAGGGGGCCACCAAAATCATAGTTTTAAAGGTCCCTTCTCCGAGAAACCCTATCAGTGCTCCAGAAGAGTTGCCAGTCTGTGAGTCTCTGGAGGCAGTTGGGGGGGGGGGGTGCTTTTCCCTGCCTCTCCAAACCGGAATATCCGTAATCAAAGACACTTTGGTGTGGAGGATTATTTCCAGAGGTTATTAGATACCATTTTCCCTACAGCCCTCCAATCATTGTACAAAACCTCTCAGTGTTCCACGCATTCATAGAAAAGCAGCTGCCATAGAAACACAAAAACTGCTAGGAAAAAGAGTCATACTGATGGTCCCCAAAGACCAACAAGGATTTGGAACTAACTCAAGGTTCTTTTTGTTGCAAAAGAAAATGGGGGATCTTTAATCTATTCTGGATCTCAGCAACTTAAACCAATATGTCAAACACTCTTAAGTTCTGATGGTTATGGTTCAGTCCATTTTGCTGCTTCTGTGCAAGGATGATTGGATGTGCTTGACAGATCTCTAGGATGTGTACTTTCACACCAAAATGGACAGGTGATCCAGGAGGTTTCTTTGCTTCCGTGTGGGAGACAGTCATTACCAATTCAGAGCCCTGCTCTTTGGTCCCACCACAGCCCCCAGGGTATTCACCAAGTCAATAGCAATATTTGCAGCTCACCTAAGATTGCTAGGATTCCAGGTGTTACCATTTCTCAATGACTGGCTCTTCTGTGCTCCCACCAAGCACCTACTGTTTGAAGCCAGGGATTACTTGCTCCAAGTATGTCTTCAGCTGGGCATTACAGTGAACTACACAAAGTCTCAACTCTCCCCTACTCAAGTCCTGGCATTAGGTGGTGCTCATTTGAACAAAATTACCCAAATTGCAAGCCTTCCTCACTCAAGAGTAGATACATTACAGAGTCATGCATTCCACTTACTCTCTCTCTTCCTTCTCCACTGGTAAGGTTGTTTTACCACTCCTGGGATCTGTGGCAGTTTCCATAACTCTTAACACCCCCTAGTAAGATATTAGATGAGGTTACTGCACTGAACACTTTCAATGCAGTGGTCTGTTGGATGACACCCTTTCTCTGTTCCAATCTGTATTACAAGAATCTGCAAAGAACACATCACCTAGTAGGTCAATGCAAGAGAAGTTTCTCAGGGCTGCCTTTTTACTCTGCTACCACCCACAGCCATGGTAATTACGGACACCGCCAACTGGGTGAGGGCATTACTTGGGAAGGATGGTCCAGAGCAGTTGGTACCAGTTGGAGGCCAATCTTCACATCAGTGTCCTGAAAATCAGAGCAGTCCTATTAGTATTGCAGGTGTTTCAAGATGCTCTCCCTCCAAGGATGATTGCCATTCAGGCAGATAATATTTCATTTGTCTGGTACATCAACAAGCAGGGAGGAACCAAGTCCTACCCCCTTTGTCGAGAAGTGATGAGAGTGTAGCAATGGGAAATTTCTTCTAGCTACTTGCTTTTGGCAACACATATCCCAGAGAAGTCCATTATGCTAGCAGACAAACTGAGCAGGTCCATGTTACTCCCTCACAAGTGGTCGCTCAACCCTGTGGTGGCGGAAATGATTTTCTGCCAGTGGGGCCAATATATTGCGATATCTTTGCTTTCCTGTAATCCCTCCAGTGGGGGAGTCACTGAGAGACTCTCTAGTCCATGATTGGCTTCCTGGTCCCTGTGTGTTTTTCTCCTACTCCACTAATTCCCAAATTTCTGCAGAAAGCATCTTACCAGAAGTTCAAAGTAATCCTCATTGCTCCTTTCTAGTCTATACATGTATAGTTCCCCTTTTGGTGGGCCTTATCTCATTCACCTTCATTGTGTGTTGGATCTGAACCAGGATCTTCTCTCTCACCCATTAGGAATAACTCACCCAGACATTCAAACCCTCAAACTGACTGCATGGTTTCTCCACTTCCACTGATGGCTAGACAGTCCACGTTTTCATCTGCAGTCAGACACATTTTTGAAAGATTCCATGAGAAAGGTGTATAAGAGTAAATGGAAAAGATTCTTCTTTTATGCTGTCCAGAGATAATGACATCCCTTTTCAGCACCTATATCAGCTTTCCTAGATTTTCTTGCTTCCACATTTAACAGTGGTGCTTGTTATTCTAACATAAAGACTAAACTTGCAGCTGTCTCCAATGTTCATGTAGGGCATAACCAGTCCTTTGGCCTCATCTAGAATATGTAAAGCCTTTCTTAAAGGAACTACTCTGACTCCTCATTAAGGACCCTACTCCACCCTGGCATTTAAATATACTTCTCCATGCCTTGACCTGGCCCCCATTTGAACCATCTGCCAAGGAGGACTTGAAATTTTTGTCTTAGAAAACTATTTTTTCTGGTCTCAGTTACAGGCAAATATCATAACTCCAGTGCCTCTCTTCTAAGCCATTGTATATAATTTTTTCACAAGGACAAGGTGTCTCTCAGCACTGTTCATTCCTTTGTACCTAAGGTGGCTTCAGAAACCGCTATGAATCAATCCATCACTGTCCCTGTCTTCTTTACACATTTTTCCAATAAAGGAGAGTACATGTTACACCTTTTAGATGTGCATAGACAACTTTGATGCTATTTTCACAGAACAAAATATTTCAGAAGACCTTTCCAACTGCTTATTTCCTTTCCCCAAGTCAGACTGGGAAAGCTGGTCTCAAAGGTGTTTTTAGTCGGGTAGCTCACTGATTGCATTACTTTTATTAATAAGGAAAATGAATCAACACTTCCTAAACCTCCTTAGGCTCATTCAGTTAGGTATGTGATCACATCTTCTGCCTTCTGGTCTAGAGCTTCTATAGATGACATTTGTGGAGCTGCCACTCGGTCAGACTCACAAACCTTCATTGCTCACTACAAACTGGACATGTTATCTAGGAATAGAGCAGTGTTTGGCTCCACAGTACTCCAGAATATCCTTCCTTGTGAGGACAACCCTGGGATTTCTCTAGCTGAGGACTGTGCCCCATCTGTTGAGGAACTGATAAAAAAGACAACTTCAGATTTAAACGTTATGTACACACCATATCTATGCATCTGTGTTGCCTATTTTCATCCTTCATTAACCTCCCACCCTTCATCCCCCCCCTTCTTGTTTCAAAATTTTTTCATTCCTAAGTCTCCTAGTTCGACCTGAAGAGTAATGTATTGCTTGACTATTGATTCTTTCCTCCTTTGTTTTCTACTTTATGTAGTTATTTCTCTGGGATGTTAGTTTACCTTCTGTCTATTGTTCCCATTTGATAACTGCTTTACACACACTGTAGACTGAAGGGAGAGCAAACTCAATCTGAAGTAAATCTCAAAAAGGAGGATTATGGGTAATTTGAGGAGCTCAAACTTTGGATCCAAGTCTTAAGACCTGGCCAAAGTCAGATCCATAACGAATCGGTTGAGGAAGGATGAAAACAGACAATACAAATGCATAGCTACGGTTAGTAAATAACTTTTATAACTGAAGTAGTTAACTTCATTTATCCGCAACCTGTGGGAATTCGGATCCATATCGAATCCGAGCCGGCAACATTTTTAAAGCATCTGCTCCAAGATCCAAGCTCCTCCCCTTACCCATAATCTCTCACATCTACTTTCCCTCAGATCTCGTTTGCCGCTTCATGTAAATTGTGGTCGCTATAGCTCCAAGTTGGGTGTAGTCATTTTTTTTCATCCCTTTCCTCCGCTTTGTCATTCGTCGGTTTTCAGTCAAAAAAAAAAAAGGTAGCTTAAAATATTACAGTTTGTGAGGTAGTGTAGGCCTAACTATCCTTAGTGTGTGCTTGTTAGTTGGTTTAGTTTTGGCTGAGTGGTTTTTGGTGATAGCTGAGCAGCCAAAACCAACTTTTAAAAAATGTACAGTGTGGCCACAAGCTTTCAATGGCTGATGGCCACACTCTGTGTGTTATTTGTCTGGGTGTTCCCCACCTATCTTTTCCTTGTAGTGTGTGTGCAGGGTTCAACCCTAGGGCATTGAAAGAGAGGAAGGCAAAGCTGGTAGCTAAGGGTCTGCTATCAGTTTCTGCATTGGACTCGACGACCTCGACCTTGGCTCCAGTAGCTGATCAACCCCCCCCCCCCCAGGCTGGGACTCAACCTCCCTCTAAGCCTTCTGAGATGGGGACAAAATCAAAAGAAAAAGATGAGAGACAAGGATAAGAGAGGGGAAAAGCACCGCAAACGGTCTCCAGAGCGGGAGCCCTTTCCCAGCTCGCCTACTAAAGTCGTCAGGACCACCTCTCCTCAGCTCCACTCTCCGAGGTTCTCCCCGGAACTGACTGAGCCCTTGGACCAGAGGCCTTCTTCGAGGTCGTCTCATAGACCAGTCAGATCTGAGTCGGTCGCCTCCTTGCGGTTGACTCGGAGTCTGTCAGAGCTTGACATGGACAGGATGATGCGGAGGTTCATTCGGACCCAAATCCAAAGGGAGCTTTGCCAGTCCCCTCTCCGGCCAGAGAAGGGGACCTCTGTGCCCTTCTTCCATCCAGTCTCTCCTTCCCCGATCCAAACTGTGGTTTTGGAGTTTATGGATTTGAGGATCCTCAGAGTTGGGGGTTCGGCGCCGATGTTTCCTCCAACCTCTGTGCCGGCGATTACCTTGAGTTCTTCGGATCAGACTTGTTTAGATCCGAGCAACTCTCGGGGCCAAGAACAGGGAGTTGGATCCAAGGGAATGGAAGTGTCTTTGGCTCCGACTTTGTCGGATCCGAGTCATTCCTTCGGAACCCCAGCTATCTTGGCCTCAGTCCCGATCCTCACGGCAGAGCCGGGGAGAGCTTCTTCCTTGTTGGTTGCTAAGGAGGTGTGCTCTCCTTCAGCCTTGGATATGGTGGAGTGGGTTCTCTCCCAAGGATTGAGACCCCAGCCCATCGCTTTGGACTCCGCCCAGGCTCCCGTGGATTTGGTCGCGACTCCCATCAGCTTGTCCCAGGGATAGCCTGTGCTAGAGGACCCCCAGGTGGATCCGGTTATGGAACCCCCCGTGACTTACAAGCCCTCTTCAGAGAGTCCCACTGAAGAGGGTCCCCATAAGCCCTCGTGTAAGAGGAGGCACATGGACTCCGAGTCCCTCACAGAAGATACTGACTTGGATGAAGGTGAGGGTTCCCCCAGGTCACCTCCCAAGGATGTCTCCTTTGGAGACATCATGGAAATCCTCCACCAGAGGGGAGGTTGGTCAGCCCCAAAACCCTCTACAGATGAGTCAGTATTCCTGGAGTCCTTTGGCACAGGCCCACCTACATCCTGGGTGTCCCCTCCTGCAGATCCATTAGTGGATCTCATTACCACGCGGGCATGGAAGGAGCCTGACACCATAGAGCCAATACCCAAACGCCCGGACAGGATCCTTTCTCCTCCCACAGATAGGCCTGGTACAAGGGTTCCCTGGTGGATGCTATGGTTGTTGCAACTGCCACCAAGAGAGAGCTGGCATTGGTCCACCTTCCGGATAAGGAGTCTAGGGCAGTGGATCGGTTTGGGAAGTGAGTCTTTTCTTCAGCGATGTTTTCCATACGAGCGCTGAATTATTTGGCACATGTCATACGACATTAGCGGGACCTAGTCACAGATTTCGCTGTCACCCCCAGAGTCTTTGTCACCAGAGGACAAGAGGCTGTTCTTGGCGAAAATGTCGACTCTAAAATCTGTTTCAAACATGTCTATGCATCTTTTTTCCCATGCCATGGAAGGAGCGGCTAGGGTGGCTGGGACCGGTGTAGCTATGAGGCAACATGCTTGGCTCAGACTTTGTCAGTTCGCGGACCCCTTCAAAGCGTCATTCACAAATGCTCCCTTTGATGGTTCCTCCCTGTTCAGGAAGACAGTTCGTGACACCCTGGTCCAGAGCGAGAAGGACGGGAAAACTCTGCCATCGGAGTCCACTTCTGTAGCCCTCATAAATCCTTTTCTAGGAATCAGAGCGGGCAAAAGAAGATGTGGTTCTGAAAATCTCAGTTTTCCCGGCCTCTCAGGACAACTTGTCCCCCAGAGGCAGAGGGGGACAAGACAAATGCCACTCCAGAGGCGGAGGAGGCCCGAGGAACGTTGGGTCTAGGGAGACATTCTCGGACACACCCGCACAGCAACCCTGAGGGGTTGCCCAACTGTCCTACACTTGAGACAGTCGGGGGAAGATTGTCATTGCACCTAATGGCTTGGGAGTCCATTACGATGGACCGTTGGGTGCTCCAAATAACATCCAGAGGCTGCTCCATCCCGTTCATTGCCCCACCCGTCCAACCAAAGCACCTCTCGGATGTTCCATCCACTCAAAGGGAGGCAGCAGCGCAAGAAATTTCAAAGCTGCTTTGCAATCGGGCCATCGAACCGGTCCCCCCAGATCAGTCCGGATTAGGCGTTTACTCCAGGTTCTTTTTAGTGCCAAAAAAGACGGGGGACCTCAGGCCCATATTGGACCTGTCAACCCTGAACCTGACTATAGCCAAGCAGAAATTTCGGATGGTTACCTTGCAGTCCATTCTACCTTACCTCCGATAATGCGACTGGATGTGCTCGATAGACCACCAGGATGCTTACTACCATATCAAAATTTGCAGAAGCTCCAGGAGATTCCTTCGCTTCCGACTGGGAGCCAATCATTTCCAGTTCAAAAGCCCTACCCTTTCGTCTCACCACAGCCCCCAAGATGTTTACCAAGGTTATGGCAGTCGTAGCAGCTTACCTGAGGCTTCAGGGAATTCAGATGTTTCCTTACCTAGATGATTGGCTCCTTTCTGCTTCCACCAAGTGTCTACTTTGCATGGCCAGAGACTCCTCCTGCATCTTGTAGTCAACCTAAGGATTACCATCAACATCTCCAAGTCCCGCATGAACCCGACACAGACCTTGGAATTTATAGAGGCACGGCTGGACACACTACTATTGCAAGTTTTTCTCACTCTGGACAGGGTCCGGAACCTATGGGGCTCATGTGTCAGTGATCATCGGCCCCAGGATGCCAATGGCGAGCGATGTTTTCTGAGCCCTAGGTTCCATGGCCACAGCAATCTCAGTCCTTCCCTGTGCGCGCCTTCAAATGTGGGTACTTCAGTGGACCCTGGCAGTTCAGTGGTCTTGGTTAGACCTCCCCATGGACTATCCAGTACGAATCAGCAGAGCCTGCAAGATTTCTCTTCTCTGGCATCTCCAATCGCCGGATATCTTGCAGGTCGTCCCTTCATAACACCCACAGCCCAAGTCACAGTGACCACGGATGCCTCCCAGCTGTGGGGGGGGGGCACTATTTGGGGAGGATGGTCCAAGGCACGTGGTCCCAGACAGAGACCAGATTGCGTATCAGTGTTCTAGAGATGAGGGCAGTGCTTTTAGCGTTGCAAGCCTTTCATGCTAATCTTCCCCCAGGGATGAGTGCAGTTCAATCAGACAAACATGTCTGTTGTCTGGTACATCAACAAACAAGGAGGAACCAGATCTTACTCTCTCTGTCACGAGGCCATGAGAGTGTGGGAGTGGGCAATCTCCACCAGTCGGTTTCTGATTGCACTGCACATCCCAGGACGTTCCAGCATTTTAGCGGACAGACTGAGTCGGGGTATTCTAATGCCATATGAGTGGTCTCTGAAACAGTCAGTAGCGGAGGAGATCTTCCTTGCGTGGGGTCAGCCTTGCTGTGATCTCTTCGCACCTCCTTCCAACATGAAATGCAGTGAGTTCTTCGCTCTGATCCCCTCATCAGGGGACTCCCCCAGAGATGCTCTTGTCCATGCTTGGCCTCCCAGGATACTGTATGCTTATCCCCCATTACCTCTCATTCCAAAGTTTCTTCAGAAAGCTTGCCGACTGGGTTGCAAAGTGATCCTTATTGCCCCATTCTGGCCTTGTCAGGTGTGGTTCCCCTTCCTCTGGTCTCATGTTCTAACTCCTCCTCTGATTCTGGATCCCTGCCCGGATCTCATCTCTCATCCCTTGGGCATCAGTCCACCCAGTATGGGCAGCCTCAAGCTGATGGCTTGGTTGCTCCAGTTCCCTTGATTGCTAGGACTCCCGGTCTGTCATCTTCAGGAAAGACTGTTTTGGCGGCATCACACAAAGCTTCCACTAGGAAGGTTTATTGCAGCAAATGGAAATGCTTCTCTATTTGGGCTTCTCAGAGGAACCTAGATCCCTTTACAGCCACGGTTCCTGCAGTGCTGGAGTTTTTGTCCAATATTTTCCAACAAGGGGCTAGTTCCTCTACTGTGAAAGTACAACTGGCAGCCATATCTAATTTTCATGTCAGCGAAAATATACATGCTCTGGCCTCTTTGAGACTGTGTAAAGCTTTCCTGAAAGGCACTTTTCTTTTACGTCCCCCGGTTAAGGATTCAGTCCCTCCTTGGAACCTTACCCTAGTTCTGCAGGCATTGGTTGCTCACCCATTCGAACCAGCAGTGTCAGTAGATTTGAAATTCTTGTCCTGGAAGACAGCTTTTGTAGTGGCCATTACTTTGGCCAGAAGGGTTTCTGAGATCCAAGCTTTGTCTGCCGTGTCCCCTTACTTGATCTTTCATAAAGATAGGGTTTCGCTCCGCATTAACTCTTCTTTCTTACTGAAAGTTGCCTGTGAATCAAATATTAACCAGATGATTAATCTGCCTGATTTCTTTCCAAATTTTCAGAACAAGGGTGAATATAAGCTGCATTTGCTAGATGTTCATAGACAGCTTTGTTTCTATTTACATAGGACTAAACAGTTTTGTAAGTCTGACCAATTATTTGTGTCCTTTTCTAGACCTTTTTTGGGCAAAGCCATTTCCAAGGTCTCCTTAGCTAGATGGATTGCAAAATGTATACTGCAAGTCTGTATTGATAAAGGTCTGTCCCCACCTGGTCCTGTTAAAGCTCATTCTACCAGATCTATGGCAACTTCTGCTGCTTTTTGGTCTAGGGTTTCACTGGATGATATCTGTGCAGCAGCGACCTGGGCAAGGTCGCATACATTTATTTCTCATTATAAGTTGGATTTGATCTCTAGAGGGAGAGCATCCTTTGGCTCTGCGGTGCTCAGGAATATCCTTCCATGAGGGCCTCCCAAGAGTTTTGGTAGCTGGGTACTCTGTCCCACAGGTTGCAGATAAATGAAGTTAACTACTTCAGATAAAGAAGTTATGTACTCACCATAACGTTCCATCTGAGTAGTTGTACTTCATTTTCTGCAACCGTTCCGCTCTCCTTCCCCCGAACCTGTTCTAGGTTAGTGCTGTTATTGAGTTGCTGATAATTTGAATAGTAGCAAACTCGATCTGCGGGAAGGTAGGAGATGTGAGGGATTATGGGTAAGGGGAGGAGCTTGGAGCAGATGCTTGAAAAGTTTTGCCACCTCGGATCCGATATGGATCCGAATACCCACAGGTTGCAGAAAATAAAGTATAACTACTCAGATGGAATGTTATGGTGAGTACATAACTTCTTTTTTCAGACATACGGGTTTATCAAGGTTACAGATGGCAGTGGGAGGAAATTCCTCTTTTCCATGGGGGAATTCCTGTACCACCAGACTTCTCTATTTCCCTGTCTTTTAATGCATTCTGCTGTAGGGCGTGATGGAACCAGTTCCTCCTTCCCAGGTTGGAAAAAGCTTTTCAAGTATATTTTAGTGCCGAAGAAAGATGCTTGGGAATCCGTTCTAGAACTTTCTTTCCTAAACCTGTTTGTAATGGTGTCCAAATTCAAAATGCTGCCACTTCATAACCTGTTACCTCTTCCTCATTTAAATTTCCTGGTAACATTAGATTTAAAAGATTGTCATCATCACATCCCTGTTAATTCAGACTGCAGGTATTTCTTACGGTTTCCTGTTTCTGAATCACATTATCAGTTCTCTGCTTTACACTTAGGACTATACATGGCACCAAGAGTGTTCATAAAGTGTCTAGCTGCAGATATACCTTATTGCAGGCTACAGAGTGTCCACATTTTCCATTTTGTTGATCTTTACAGGAATCTGTCACTTCAGTGAGATATCTTACATGTCTTACAGTGCGATATATAACATACTGTAATCTGGGATGCCATGAGAATGTTCAAATGTCTTTTTTGACTCCTTCACATAAGATTGTGTTCCTGGGGTGCCAGTTAGACACTTCAGCTCAA
The DNA here is from genome assembly GCF_019279795.1 of Protopterus annectens. NCBI lineage: Eukaryota > Metazoa > Chordata > Ceratodontiformes > Protopteridae > Protopterus > Protopterus annectens. The sequence continues at coordinate 225,998,488 of NC_056746.1, forward strand.
AGAACTTTTCTTCCACAGGAAAATATAGCTTTATATCTAGGTATATTTCTAAGGTTTTTCACTAAGACGTCTGTCACTGCAAGAGAATATCTCAGAATTTTGCATCTCGTGAGACCTGTGATTCTCATGATACTCCTGGCAAGACCTCACATGAGAAAGCTATAATGATATCTAAAGTTTTCTTTGGTCCTAGCACCAACTACCTTTGTCTTTGCAAATCCCAGTGCTGTTTTTTTTTCAGAAGAGGCAGCAAAATCTCCCTCCTTGCTCCAAAGCAGTCACTACAAATACCTCGGACTTTGCTTGGGGAGCAGTTTCAAGAGAGATAAAACTGCAAGGTGTATGGGACACTGAGGACAGATGCAAGCACATAAATATAAAAGAAATGCTTGCTTTGATCAAGGGACTCAACTTTCTGAATCATCTTTTGGTCTATTGGACCCCTTCAGGTTGTTAGTGGCAGTACCACAGTCATGTGGTACATCAGCAAGCAAGGGGGAAACCATGCTGACTAATCCTGTTAGCTTGGAATATAGCTTCACATCATACTCTCACTCTACAGACATCCTACCTGCAGTAACTCTTTCTTCTGTCTATTTTCCTTGTTTTTTTGCTGTGTTGTTTATGCCATTCATGGGCACTTTTTTGTTGTTCCAAGCATTGTCCTCACGGCACAGCCTTCCCCTCGCTCTGTTGGCATGAAAGTTCTTAAGGATTTGATACCTAAACCTGTCTTCTTATTCAGCTCAGCTTGAGCTGACTAATGGTTTTTGGTGAGTGGAAGATGCTCTGAAACTTTTGGAAACTGCCCAACTGTTATATCTTTGGCAGGATGTCCTGTAAAGCTATGGATACTACAACAGTAAGTAAGTTTACTTTCACAACTGAACTGTCTTGTCTCTCCAGTACCAACTAAATCTTCTAAAACAATGACTCCACTAACTTTCTGAAGCAGCCATGACTTTTGTCTGGGGATGCCTGTGGGAAAATTCAAGTTTTCATAGTTTACCCCAGCTTAGATAGCCATCAGAGTGAACCAGTGTGTTCTAGTCATTATCACTATGGGCTATGACCTTACAGTCACAGTTTTTCCCCCAGAAAGAACTCTGCATAAGAAATGTATAGTATCAGTATAACTGTGGGGAAAAGCCCATATTTGGCTTTCAAACAGGGTTGTAGAGAATGTTCCTTATTTAGAGCAGGATGGGGGGCATTTACTCTCTCCTTTTATTGATTTCAGAGGGTTTGCATTGCTTCTGTCCCATTTTAGCCCTTGTTGACTTCAGCCAGCACATCTCTTACATTTAGTTGCATGGTGACTATTTAAGGTCTTATGTGCCTGATATTGCAGGGTGCCTGGATGGTGCTACTGGACATAACTGACTCTATTTGGAATAAATATCTGAGGTCCATGCAGAATATTATTTTGCGGATTAGTTTCATTTCATCTGCCCAGGATCTAAAGTATTTACTAAAATTTTGACCATTATGATCAGAGCTTTGAATGAGAAGGACCTCCTTGTATTTTCATCTGTGGGTTCTTGGTAGACCATTGAGACACTTCTGAGTAATATCTGTGCAAGTGGATACCTCCATGGTTGCAGTTTCTGTGAATGACCATAAACTGAAAAAGTCTTCTCTGACATCATCTGATGATAGGACTGCCTTCATGTAAGTGCAGCTGTACCTTCTCCAGTAAATGGCTGAGAAAATCATGGTGTTGGCTTCATTGATGAGTGTACAAAATAAGGTCCACGCTCAGACCATTTTCTTTTTTTTAGACTTGGTCATGTTCACACTCATCAGTGTCACTTGAATCCTTCAGGATGTGGGAGTTGCAAGGCACATTTGATTTCTCAGTGTTTTAGGTATATCCACATGCTTTCGTAGATATTAAGGACTATAGCCGTTCTGGGAAAGGTGGCAGCATATCAGCCTTGTGCAGCTGTCAGCAGTCTCCTGCTTGTAGGTCCACTCCATATTTGCTCAGACAACCAGTCTTCTTTCTGGTGCCTAAACAAACAAAGGGACATGCAGCCATACCCCTGTTCAGTGAGATGATGCTTATCTGGCAATGGGACATAGAGTGGGGACATCACTATCTTAGTGTTTAGTATTCCAGCTAAGGTGAACTAACTAGCAGACTGTCTGAAGTGCTCCTTTAGCCTGCTGCTGGAACTACAGATTCAAAGGCTACATCTGATTCAGAATTTTTGGAAGTACGACACTCTTTTTTTTCCACAGGTGAGAGTGACACTCCTTTGCTATTCTGTTCAGCATATCAAGACAACGGGAGGTAGCAGTGGGTACACTCTCCTTCTCATAGCATGAGAGGTTCTTGAACAGCTTCCAGCCATTCTCAGTGATTCTGTAGCTCATCACAAGGCTCAGAGAAGAAAGACCAGCAGTCATTCTCTTCGGCCTTCACCTACTGGCTGAGAATTTTGTTGTTTCAGGCTGTCAGTTTCTTAGTGGTAGAATAAGCTCTCCCATTCTGTGTTATGGGTAGGCCATGTAGTTAAATTACAGCCAAGTGCACCATGAGGCTGGCTTTTTATAGCTACTTTGAACTACTCACCAGGCTTTCTATTTGGTATTAGCAAGGCTGCCCAAAACCCTTCCACCACCCAACACCTGGTAGCTTGTATGACTAATGAATATTCATGTCATGTCATCACCACCCTCATGAATATTCATCAGGTATTCAGCATGCCAGTACAGGCTAACTTTAGGTGAGTTAACAAACTTATTCTAGGTTTTGCATTATCATACATTTTCTGGATGGGTGAAGCCTGAAACTCAAATGATTTTTATTATTTAGTGACTTCAGTTATCAGTGATTTGCCAGAAAAATCACAGAATTTATGAGGACTGGACCAACATTATAAGGCAAAAATCAGGACATTCTGTTAAATTAAGAACAATTGAGATGTATGTCGATGACTGATAACTTCTTTGTGCTCATGTGGAGTCTGGAGCCTGTGTGTCTTCGTCCAATTACTATTCAGTGTTGTTATTTCAGACAGAGTACATACCTCTCAACCTCTTAGCGCAAGAGATACATAAAGCCTAAAATAATTAAGGGGTAAAGGACCCAAAAACAGGGACAGATTTTAAAAACTGTTCTTCTGGAGCAAGGCTGTAGCCAGGCATACTCTTTGTACTCCAAATAATTTTTTTCTGAACTTATCAGAAACACTGGGGCTTTATCAAGCCATATGATATCTTATAACCATCTAGATTAATGTTTCTAAAACATGTATGCAGCTTACTTACATAGAGGATTGCAAATCTTAAAACAATACCTCTAATAGTTTTTGACTGAGCAGCTTAACATGTTACACACATTACGTTTGGGGTGGGGTGGGGTGGAGCAACAGCTCAAGTGATATGATTTGTTTAAATGCCAGTTAGATTGGGGGAGGTGGCAATAAGCATCTATGAATACAAAATGGAATTTACTGGCTAAACACCTGTTCTGGAGGATTTGAAGTCAGAAACTTAAATGTCAGTCAGTCCTGACATGAATGATGTCACTGGCAAATCTGCATGTCAATCAGTCATGCATCATTTGTATATGACAAAACAACCATTTGGTATGTCAGTCTTACAGACCACGCCCACTTCTGCACTATCTAACCATGTGGGGTCTTAGGATACAGTAATGTCGAGGTACATTGTACTGCCCCTTGCTTGTAGCAAGTCTTGTCTTATATCAGACAGCTATACAATCTGAGTCTCAGTTACTTTATGATCTGAATGCATATGTCAGCTATTTCTGCTCTTTGTGATCTTGTGGCAGTCTGGATTGTGGTCCTTCAGTGGATAGTCAAGTTGTTTCTTAGAGGAATGATGCATTCTTGTCTCCGTTTGAAGAATACTTGCTCTGAATGGGACCCAGACTTCATTAATGATACAGTAGTAGCCCATCCACTATTTAAGTTAGCTGTCTCTGCATTGCTGGTTTGCAGGATGTAATGTACATGAAATGTTATATTGGCTTTTACAAAGACTTAGTGCCATTTAGAACTAATCCACAAAAGTGTTTTTCATGTTGGCCTAAAACCAGTCCATATATCTCCTTTTTCTTTGATGGAATAGATCCTAAGACAGAAAAAGCCCTTCCCACCATGATATATTCCCACCAGCTCATTTTTTAAGTGAAAAAGAGAGTGCATGATTTCAGAGATACCAAATGGCTGTTTGTAGCCTTTTCTTCAGGGAGGGAGGACTGCAAGTTACCAAACAAACCCTTTCCAGATAGATTGGTATTATTACCCTCTTTTGATATTCAGTGAAGACTTACCCTTTGGGAAAGTCCGTAGTCAGTCCACTCCACCAGAAGTCTGGGTGCATATACTGTATTGTTTGAAAGTGTCTGTTACTAATATTAGCATCTAGACCCTTAGGTCTTTGTTACCTACGTCCACCTTATACTTTTTCTTCACCTTAACCTCAGGAGTCAGGCTTGCTTTGGTACAGCTGTAGTTAATTACTCAGCCTTGTGAACCTTGGTTCTTTGGCTATCATGTAGCTTAATGATGGCAAACCTTTTGGGTCTGGCGTTTCAAAAGCGCCTGGCACAAAACAGTTCAGTGCACTTCACATGAGCAACAAATGCAAAAGCAGTGTCTTTGGTAAACCAGGTGTTGGTGATCGCTGACATGTCACCCAAAACATTGTGGTGTGTTTCACTTTTGACAAGCATGTCATAGGTTTGCCATAGCTTCTGAACCCTAGTGGTTTATTTATTGGGATTCATTCTGACTGTAGGACTCTTCAATGTGGACCCATGTTAGATATAAGAGATACTTTCTTACTGTATTATCCTGTGTGGGGGCTGTCCTTGATTTATCACAAATACCCTGGGATTCAGCCCAGCTACAGTGCCAATCAAAGAAGATCCCCAGTGTTAGGTATATCAAGTATGTTCTTACTATAACAGATTATCTGGGAGAGGAATCCTGTTAATGATACTAATTATACAATGACCAGCCCTAAATATGCAAAAACGAGCACGCTGATTGGCCAGCCCAACCAGCGTGCCCATTGTAAATTCAAAACTATACTGTATAAGGTGGTATGTAAAAAGGACTGGTCGCCCAGACTTTTTCCGTTAGTGTATGTTTTTTTTTTCAGAGATAGCAACGAAGAAAGGAAGATCTCCATTGCTTTTTTTAAAGATATCTTGCTGGTATACGAGCTGAAGAACTCGTATACCATATTGAGATATCTTTAAAAAATGCAATGGAGATCTTCCTTTCTACTGAGAAAGGAAGATCTCTTTTTTTTTTTTTTTTTTTTTTTTTTTTTTTTTAAGATATCTCGCTGTTATAGGAGTTCAACTCCTATAACATAGCAAGGCATCTTTGAAAAAAAAAAGCAACAAAGATATTCCTTTCTCCGTTGCTACCTCTACACAGCACTGATGTACTGTGTGTGTGGAAACATGCCTCTTATGCATGTGCAGTACATCAGAACTGCCCCATGATACTGGACAGCTGCAGAAGGGCAGCATGGTGGCATTATACAATGCCATTATTTAAGAAAAGTAAGTATTTTTTTTCTTCACCCTCGTGACCAAACCACACCAACCGTGGGTAAATCCAGCATTACCCACACCCAGGCGTGGGTTATTGCTTAAATAACCTGCTTCCATCCTTGTGTGTGTTTCATTGTCCCTCAGTCCATCTTTGGCTGTTGCTGTTTCCTCTAAGTTGGGTAAGTAAGCATTCACATATTACCTTTTAGAAGTAGAGTTGTCAAATCCATCACTGTTACATCTTGATTTACAGGAAGTGCAGTCAGTAGTGGTTGGAATGAACTCTTGTGTTTAGTACATGATGCCCCAATGTCCACCAATATTAAGTGTGTACGCACTAAAAGTGGGAACTAAGGAAAAAGTGCTCATTATAAGTAGTGAAGAGGGAAAACTCAACTGTAAGACCTGTCAATGAGGGTCACTTCACAGATCAGATAATTTTCTGTAAATGCATGCATTATATTTACACTGTAAACACCGAAAATGGTTCAGAATAGACATGCTTTTGTATGCATTTGCATGAGACATTGATGTCAGAGCTGCTTCAGAACAAGACTAATGCTACCACACACTAAGGGGGATGTTAGTACTGTTTAAAAAATATATTAGTATCCCTGGCTCTGTGGGGCAGAGGGATAAAGCCCTGACTGCAACTCAGATGACCCAAGATCAGTTTGTGCCTTGGGCAATGAAGTAGCCAGCCAGCTTTAATGACTTGTATTAGCTTGCTTATCTCAGAAGAGTGAAAGGGTAAGGGGGGAGGTATGCATTCAGACATACCACTAATGTCAATACCTGATGAAAACCAAGGGGATGTGGGTAGGGGTGTTGCCTAAAAGGAGGCAAGGCATTTGCTGAGAAACAGGCAGAGCTGCGACAATGTCCAGTTCATGCCAGCACTTGAACAACATGTATGTGTGCAGGAGATGGTGCTAGGATTTGAAAAAAAACTCCCTTGACAGAAGCATGATACTGCCCCTGGATGCCTCAGCCTCAAACTTGGTTTTAGAGAGTCTGGGGGAGGACTTGCAGATTTGATAAATGTTGTGGATGCAAGGGAGATACTGGGAACAGCTTATGGTCAACTGTGGGATAAGTAAAAATAGACAAAAAAAGTAGTGTCAGACAAATCTGAAGTTAAACCCACTAGATTTACTTCAGCAATGGTCTTTGTTTTGAAGATATTCTTTTATAACAAACGTTTCGCACAGCTGTGCTTTTTGATTCAGGTTGAGCAGAATGTCTAGTACCTGATTGCAGCAGTTATAGTTACTCTGACCCAGCAGTGTGATTTTTTTTATTCCACTAAGTCTGACTCTATTGTTATCATAATCCCAAGTTTTTAATGTTTTTTTATTTAATTTTCTTTCCAAATTTGTAGTACAGAAATCTGTCCTGTCTCAGCTCTGGGACTGCATTCATTTTATAATACACTTCACAAATGCCATTTGCCTTTGAGGTTAATTTGTTCATGAACGTTTTATTTTTTGTATTGCTTTGCATGAGTATATTTGAATTGATTTCAGTTTCTCATATTTCTTCAATTGTTTTGCAGTGGGGCTCAAACAAATATTTGCTAGCAGTAAATACGAGCAACACAGTGTTGATCCTCAGTGAGCATACTATGTCAGTGTGCCTAAATCAGCAAGTGGCTGCTGTCCAGGTAGCTCCAAAACAGCTCAACATCACTTACTTCAGCTCTGGAATGCAGCATAGCCTTCGAACCGACATTCACATCAAAGGAGTCTTTGTCACCAAGGTAACTTATAACTTGGGATGTATTTCTTGCAGAAAACAGGAAACATTTTCATTTTATATGGAGTAGGTGTGTACCTAGTGATAATGAGAGTAGAATTTGATAAGAGTCATAGATAACCTAAAATATAGTATGTGTTGGTATAGTCCAATTTTTTATGCAAAAACACAAATTTATTAAGCTTTATTGTTGAATTTATTTATCTATCCATCCTTTGTTTATCATGGTAGTCACACTAAGTTAGTGATCTCTTTTCAGGGGATACCCAAGGTCTTATTTATACTAGTAGGGCAGTTTTGGCCAAAGCATCTGGGAATTTCCCCTATTCATCATTGTTGTGACTGGGACCTATGTTGCAGGAGCACTTCCTGTTTCCATTCCAGGTATAGAGGTGGCCTGGAGAAACAGAAAACAGACCAAGAGAGAGAGAGAGAAGGAGATGATAGAGAAGTGAAAGTAATAAAGGAGAAAGCAAATATTGAGACTGGAGAATGTGTGCAGGATTCAGAGGAGATGTTTCAAAGAAATTTGATGGCGATGAGTTAGCAAATAACAGATGTATAATTGTAACCCTCCAGTTGGGGGGGGGGTTTGCGGGCTGATTTATTTGAGCAAATGGTGGTACAGACTGAGACAGAAAATGAAGGAGATATTTCTGGGTGGGGGCATTATGGAGATAATACAAAAGGAGGATGCTGAGACAATCCTGAAAATTAGTGGTGAGATGGAAAAGAAAACATATATGCAGAGAAAGTAAAGGAAGGTAAAAGGGGAGTAGCAGAAAAGAAGACAGAAGAAAATGGAAAACAGAAGTATGTGATAAGGATTCAAAGTAAAATAGACAAAGAGACAGGTATGAAGTGTTGAACAATTTAATAGCTCCTTTTGGTGTAAAAGCACATGAGGTAAGAACATTTATTCCTATTAATAGAGACATTTTGTGACATTATATTTGAGACGGTTTTTCAATGGAAATTTTCTTGGAGAATATGAAAAAATAAAGTCTGCAACCCATAGAATCTTTATTTGATAGAAGTATTTAACAGGGAAACAAAAAAGAAAGTTCATGTACAGTTTTGAACAGAGTTAGAAATAGACACTTTGGACATTTGAAAACTTTATGTAAAGAAGTACTGTACATTGCAAAAGTTTGTGACAATGGGGTTTATGGACTGGTAGCTGGGATTGTAATATTGTGTTAAAAATGGAAAGAGAAAAAAACACATATACCAAGCATGATAAATGAGGAGGGGAATAGGGGTGTCTTAAAATAGTGGGGATAACCCAAAACATTTTTGTGGAAAAGAAGGATGTTTGATAAATAGCCATGAAAAAAGAAAATGTATCTGTAGATAAATGTGACATGATGGAAAAAAATGTGAATTAAAATGTATAAATGTTATAAATTATGAAGTTTATGGATGGATTGCAAAAATGAGAATAAGAAAATAGAAAAGGAAACAAGAAATTTTAGAAGCATTAGAAACTGAAGAAAATTAGATGAAAAAAATAATAAAAAGGACACAAAGAAGGTTCTGAAATAAGTGATGAAAAAGATATAAAATGGGAGGTAGTACAAACAGAATGTTTTTGGTAAAAGGGTAGAAGACAGAACAATAAATTTTAAAGGGATAAGCACAAAAGAAAAAAAGAAAGGTAATGGAGGAAAATTAATATATGCAGTTAATGATCTGGAGTTGGTATAATGGTTAATGTGTTTAACTTATAGACACAAGGTACAGTATTTGATTCTTACATTTGGGAGGGAAATTGCCTCGGTTGGAATAGCCTGTCAAGAAAGCTAGCTTAGTAATTATGTATGGACTCATGAAACCATGAATCTAAGGAAAAGGGAAAGTGAAAATGTTAGTGTGCTTTCTGTAAATGTGAACATTATTAAGAATATAGTAAGAGGAATAGGGATTTTGGAGTGTTATAATACGTGTGATATAGATGTAATTATATTAGAAGACACAAGATTTTTAACAAATGCAGAAAGATTGCAAATAGAGAAACTATGGGGAAGAAAGATAATCTGGAATTTGGGAAATGAGAGATGTTCTAGAATAGCTGTATTCTGTACAAGTACTTAGCAATAATGGGAAGATTAACCATTGTAAATTTAAAATGGAAAGAACAAGCATATAGAATTATAACATTATATGCTTATACTTACTGTAAAGAAAGAGAAAGCTTATTTCATCAGATTTTAAACTATGTAGTGATAAACATAAATATTATAATAACATGAGACTTTAATTGTGATTTATGAGGTAAACATAAACAGAAATGACATTATATAAGAAAATGTTAGAAGCTATGAAATGTGGTAAGTTAGAACTTTGGGACAAAAACTCATGGACTTACAAAGGAAGTATGTATAGAATTTAAATGGATTATTTTCTAGTATTAGAAGGTTTAGTTATAGGAGAAGGGGAGGTAGTTGAAACAGGATTTTATGATCATCTTGCAATATGGCTAAAGATAAAAGAAAACAAGGAATGCATAAAATAGGCAAATGAATAAAAAGGATAAACAAGAAAGCATGGAATGATGAAGGAAAGAGATTAGTAATATATTTATAGAAAGATCATATTGCTGTGTGAACATTTTATAGAAATTGGTGTGAATGGTGCATGATATTTAAGGAAAAATATAAAAAATATTTTTACAGTGGCAATATGATGTGAGAAAAGCAGAGAAAGAAAAATATAAAAGAACATGCAACAATGCAGTGGAAGATTTAGAACATAATGATATAAACTACTTTGACAAAGAAAAAGAAATGTGTAAAATAAATCAAGAAAAAATGCATGATTTGTTATATAAGCAAAGATATTTCTACAAGGGAAAAAGAGAAGAAGCATGGCATTACTTAATCAGATTAGTAAAGGAACATGGTAGTGTTATAAAACGAAATAAAAAATGTAAAAGAAGAAATACAGAAGAACTCCAGAAAAGATTATGAATAGTGTAGAACAATATGTATAAGAAGTGTTTAAAGTAAAAAGAATGTAGTGAAAAAAACATAGAAAGTGAAAAAGTTAACAGGAAAAGAGAATAAAGAGTTGGAAAGGGAAATTTCTTTAAATGAGACAGATATTAAGTATTAGGACAAGTAAATATAGATTTGGCTGCAGGACCATATGGAGTATGGTATGAAATATATAAAAATTTAAGGGATTGGCATTTTTTAAAAGACTTTGAATGAATGGTTAAATGAAGGTTCTGTGTATAATAATTATGTAGTGGAATACTTAAATTCATATGGCAGAAGGAAGATAGGAAGGAGATAAAAACTTGGAATGAATAGTATTGAATAATAATTATAAAATCTTTACAAAAATAATCGAAAAGAGATTTGAAACTAAAATGGAAATATTATGAAAGATAGTTTCAATAGTATAAAGGGGAATGGTTGTGAAAAAAATTAATGATAGAGAAATTGTAGATGATATAAATAGAAAAGAAGTAAAATCATGATAGGAAACCTTAATAAGCCATTTGATACAACTGGACATGAAATCTTATGGGCAACAATAAGTGAGAAATTATGTACATCTGCTTATAGTAATAATAAAGTAAAATACCTATAAATTGCCAAGAGGTACATATGACAAGTGCTATAAGACAGGGATATCCAATGAGTTGTATACTCTTTGTATTAGTTATGAATGTGATAGTACATGAAATAAATCACAAAATGAAGGAAGGGGTATATAACATTTGGAGGGTTAAGAAGTCCAGTTATGTTAACATATGTAGATGACATTATAATAATTGCAAAAAACAAACATTAGATAAAAGAAGCAATAATTTGCACAAATGATTGTCTAGAGGTAGTATGAATGGCTTCAAATAAAGAGAAAAGTAAATGTTTAGGTAATGTAGTAAAGAATATGGGGTATATATATTTTACAATGAATGACATGTTTGTGTTAAGTATAAAATTTGGGAGTAAAGATGTAAGTAGAATTCAATGGGAAAAACAAACAAAGCAAACCTGTTATTTTTTGGAGAGCATATTAATTATCATTCAGAAAAAAGGCTTATTTGATAAATTCAGTTCTGACGGGGAAAATAGCATACTTAGCAGGTGTATTTTTGTTGTCAACAGTATTTGAAAATAAATTCCTGCAGATATTTTTTTCCCATTTATATGGTGTTTTAGATTAAATCCAGTAAACAGAGGAGCTTTGTATGTAAATAAAGAGGAAGGAGGTTTAGGGTTAATTAACCCAGTGGTATTTGCTGCTTCATTAAATTTGTACAAAGTGTTAAAGTGGATAAATAAAAAGATGAGAGATTAGTAGTAAAATTGTACAAATGTAAGTATATGTTTTGGGTATGGTACAAAAGAGTAAAAGAGAAAGAGCGTGTAAATGAAGAAATAAAATGTTTCCAAGAAAAAAAATTGTGGAAAAATACAAATTGATGATATAGAAAATTATAGAAAAGTATAGTATAAAATATAATGATAAAATATTACTGTGTAAAACCATGGGAAATATAACAGATGAAAATTAAAGCTATAAAAAGTAAGACGCAAATAATGTAATCAGAAGGTGGAATCTTGTAATTGCCAGTAAAAAGAAATATGCCATATAAAAAGAAAAGTGATAGAATATGTTTACATTGTCAAACAGAATAAACTATGGGACATGTGTTTTTGAAACATAAAAGTGTAAAAAAAATTTGGGGAAACTGTAAAGATTTTTTTTTGAAATATAAAAGAAGTAGATCAAATAAAGATGGCTATGATTAAATACTAATATTATAAAAATAGAAGTAAGGAATTTGTTAAAAGAATAGATAAATGGATATTTATGTTATATGGGTTATATGGAATGTAAGATTAAATGAAATTATGTTTAATGGTAAATGGGTTTTAACAATATTAAGTAGAATCAGATGGTGATTATTGAAGAAAGAGTTGGGGTCTAATAGGGATGAAAGTTTAGTATGATTGTAAAGGAAATTATGTACATGTGTAAATAGATTTGTATATTTATATATTTGGAGATTTGTAAATATTTGTAAATAATGCAAATAACAGTTATTTTTGCACATAAATAAAGGACTCCTAGTCTTTTTGATAGGTGCCATGGGATCTTTTATATCTGCCTGAGTACCACCAACTCAAGGAAATGCAAATCCAGTAGTGCAGCAACCCCCTAATGTCATTAATCCAGTCACTTGGAGAGGGAATAGAACCTACAACTCTATTGTCTTCCAGCACCAAAGTTGAGTGTGATACCTGTTGTACTGCTGACACTCCTGGTGTTTGTTTCCAAGTATGAGTATGAATAGGAAAGTACAAGTTGCTATAGCAGTGGAAGGGTGAAACACCATGGAACTGCAGAATCATTCTGAATCTGTTCATGTTGACTACTGGTGGTTTAAGGTAGAAAGCTGTATCCTAGTATTCTGAGTGTCATTACAGTGACTTCCACATGCTTTACTGTATGATACAGAGCTAATCAGTTAATCAGACTAGTGCATTCCAGTCACCTCTATAAATAAATGCTACTACTTGATGGGTATTATGAACTTAAAAAGAATGATAAATGAATCCCCTACCTTTTACAGATTCTGTGTATTCTTAGCTTCATAGGTAGTTACTGACCTTGCAGTCTAGATGATTACTGAGATGCTCAGGTTAAGAACCCAGCAGAATCGTGAAGTTTTAGCCAGTCTGATCAAGGAGAGCCATACCACATAACAGTGAGATGAATTTGTGACTTCTTTTCCACTTGCCTTGTGTGGGTTTAAAAGTAGAAATTGATACTGAGGGGGAGTGTGTTTTAGAACTGAGTTGGAATGCATTGGTTTAGATGTCTGTCATACTGATCAAGGTTAAAGATGTTGATGCATATATTTATGGTGCTGCAAATTTGTAGAAAAGAAGAGACTCCAAAAGGGCAGGGTCTTTCATAGCATCAAAGGTCAGGCAGAGGTCTGCATGCATGAGCTTGTATGAGATGGAACATGATGAAATGGCTTTTAGTCTGTTCTGGTATCTTAGGAGACCTAGATTAATCATCTTCTTAGGAATGTCAGGTCTGTCTAGTTGTCAAGATTTTGGGAGAGATGCATGCTGAAAGGGGTGCTATATTCAGTGACAAGTCTGTTGAGGAATATGGAGAGAGGAGCCAAGACTTCTTTGGACCTAGAGGAAATGCCCTTAAAAATTCACTGGGATAGAAAGATTTTCTAGCTATGACTGGTGCTTGATAATTGGAAGATAGTTCATTGCTGACAAATGTGCCTAGATCTCTAATGACCATGTCATTTTTAAAGGTGTGAGTGTGTGGGGGGGTCCCATTATATGGTATGGCCAAGAAAGTCTGACAACTCATTTATACCAGTGCTACATTTTTTGTAATTTAGACTAAGCCAATGGTCATTACAGTAGTCGTTGCTCTGGTCAAGCCATTGCTAGAATATGAGTGTAGGTAGGCAACTTCATTATAACATCTAGTTTGCAGTCATCAGCAAACATGATAACTGATGGCTCTTAGGCTTCTGTTTTCTTATCAGAAAAGTAGATGGCAAAGAGGAGGGTCCTGAGATTGAGCCTTGTGGGATACCACTTGTGACTTCTTTTTATATAGAAGAGTCATCACTAACCTTAACTACATAGATTTTGCTTAGTGAGACAGCTTACCAACAAGTAACATTAGAAATGGTGTTTATTTTTGTGAGGTTATGATGTTGAAGGCCTTGTTCCTATTGAGATAAGCAGAGTGGACACACTGATATTCATCCAAAGTCTCAGTAACCGTTTTAAAGAAACCTGCTAGATTGTGCAAATAAAATCTGCTTTTGGTGAATCCAGATTGATTTGGATCAAGGAACTGTAGTTTACCTTTACCTGCATTTATAAATTCAATAATGCTGCATTTTATGATTTTACAAATTATACTAGTGAGACATATGGTTATGTAATAGGGTCTCTGATGGGATTGCCCTCACACAGTGAGACCACAATTCTCCAAGCATTAGGTTGACTGCATTTAGAATGGGCTAAGTTAGGATGTACTTTGCACTAACAAGGAACCAGCTAGAACCCATGAATCTAATGTTTTTAATTTTAGATAGTGGAGGTAGGACTTCTGTTTTATGGAGATTTTGGAAGGAAGAGTAGTCAGTAGGCCGGGGGGAGGGGGCAGTGAGGTAAGTTGATAAGAGATGTTGGAGCTGAATTGGTCAGAGACGATGCTGGTAATGGCCTCAGGATCAGAGTAAGTGATGCCATATTATATCATTTCAGAGCAGAGTAAGGTGATACCACTGAGTTTTGTACTAATATGACTAAAGAAGGCATTGTGATTCTCTTTGGTGGCAGTGGGATCCTGTTTTTTTAAACAAGAAACATCTTTGTTAAATTATCATGTATGACATAGGCAATCATACTACATTTATATAAATGAAAGCAAACCATATTGATGTAATTTTAGTTGCACCCATTGTACATCACAAACCATATTGACATAATCATAGTTGCAGACTTCATACATCACTTATAATCTATCTAGTCATTGTCAAACACTGCATAGCTCATTCAGATTCTGCCTTCATTTAAAACGTGTTCCTCCTCTGCATGTATTGTTCACACAGTTCCTATTTTTTCTTATGTAATTTGCTCCTACCCTTTTCTAAAGATCCCAATTCCAGTTGTTTTATCTCTGTTACCATATTCACTACTTGTAGCACAGTTGGTTTAGACTTTGATTTCCATTTTCTAGTAATTGCTTTTTTGGCAGCCAGCATAATTAGACTTGGCAAGGCCTTACTATGTCTAGGCAATTCTGAGCAATAGCTCAAAAAATCATTTCTTTAATTACACCAGTTTTCTCACCCAGTATCTCTGACAGAGTCTGCAGGGAATCTTTAAAGTCTGCCAACTCATTACACTCCCAGACAATGTGTTCCAAATTACTTCTTTCTTCCCCATCACACCTCCATCATTTGCTGTCTACCTGAGGAAAAATTATTTGGAGTTTACTTGGGGTATAAAAGTACCTGTGTAAGCACTTCCAAGCAAAGATTGTAAATATTCTAGACTTTGCATATTTGAGAGACATACACATGTCCCCCTATTGTTTATTTGAGAATTGTTTATCCAGTCCTCTGATTGTTATCATGTAATATTTTGTATTAACAGAAACTTCTGTTCTAGATTCTACTTAAAGCTTTTCCAGTGCTGATCTTTCACTTAGGATTCCTCTTGTGCTTTTTCTATACCTGTACTCTGATATCAATCCTTGATAAGGAAGGCAATCTCTATCCTGCAGTCCAAATAGATTTTTGGCCTCTTCCCATTCTTTTATCCTTCCCTGTCTAATTATTTGCTCCCAATTAATTGATTCTTTTACTAGTTTTATCCAGTAAATTCCAACCCCCTTTTGATATTTGTCTGTATCCCTAATGGCAGTCATCCCTATTGGCAGAATCTCTTTTCCCATTCCTGTGTTGGCTTTAGTTCTTAGAATACTTTTTGCTACTTTATGTATGTAATATTCTGCTTGGTTATTGTTATTCTCCTTAAGGATTTGCATCCAAAATCCCAGTCTCACCTTGTCTCTTGAGTTTCACCCCCGTTTCATCTTCGTCCCTTTCCACTTTGAATTATAAGTTTCTGCATGTGCTATGTATAGGAGCCTTAACTATGTGGCTCTGAAATATCCCTTCAAATCTGATAATCCCAAAATGCCTTCTTCAGTTGGAAGAATCAGCTTATCCCATTTGACTCCTTCTGTCTTCCTCTCCCAGATAAAATCCTTCAGCTCTTTATTAATTGCTATCCACAACTTCTCATCTGTTTGCTAAAAATATGCCTGACCTGTGTATACAACTAAAGGGACTAAAAAAATTTAACTGTTTCTATCTTGCTATCCATATAACCAAGCTTACAATTTCTCACTTTTTGTATGATCTTTTGTTTATTCTCTTCCAACATATCCTTAGTTGCTACACCAGAATCATTTTACTCCATACTCCTAAGTACTTCATTTTATCATGTCCCCATATATATGCATATTGCTAAACCAATTAATGTGTGGGTAAATAATTTACAGTTATTGCCTTTGCTTTTGCTTCTTTAATTTTGTATCCCAAAAAGTGAAACTGCATCAAAATGTTCCACAACACTGAAATGTCCTTTTCTGGTTTTATCAGGTATAAAATAATATCTCCTACAAACAGAGCCAGCTTTTCTTGACTGCCAAACTAATTATATCCTTGAATTCTGAGTCCCTTATTTTCTTTGCCAATGGTTCTAAATATAATGCAAATAACAAAGGGGAAAGAGGGCATCCCTGACCAATTCCTCTGTTCAAACAGAAATTATCAGAGGGGAACCCACCCAATTTAATTTTCACCTCCGATCCCTCACATATCCTCTTAATCAACCTTACACTTTTATCAGGGAATACAGATGCTTCCATCCCAGCTTACTCTGTCATATGCTTCAGCTGCATCAAGACCCACCAGCAGCAGTGGTATTTTCATAGCTTCCCTCTGGATCATCCGTGTTCTGTTAATGTTGTTAAATGTTTGCATCCCCTCCACAAAACCACATTGATCCATGTCTGCCAATTTTGCATAACCTTGCCATTCGTTTTTCCATTGTAGACGTAAACACTTAATTATGAATCTGATGCTGTCAGTTTTCTTTCTGTCCTCAACTGATGGAGTTTGGATCAGATCCCTCGGATCCAACTCGGTCATTGCTAAAGCTTGTGGTAACCAAAAACTCTCAAGCTCTTCCCTTACCATTAATTCACCGACCCCAGTTACATCAGATCTCATTTGCTGCTTCAAACAAAAGACATGGTTTTCCATCTCTCTCATTTAGTTAGATAAGTGTTATATATTTCTATTCTTTCTTCAAAAACTTTTTATATTACTATCCCTTTTGTTTACAAATTGCCTGTTTCTTTCTTTTTCTTCTGTCATACTATTTTTTCTGTACCTCTTAGATACTGTTGTTAATATCTTCCTCCCCTCTACAACACTGTTGTAGTTTAGTTACTATTGTTGGTATTTCTCTTTTTTTCTTTTTTCTCTATTTTCCCTATTAAAAAAAACTTTATTTTCTGTCTTAGGCTATTGTTAACAGTGGCAGATAAACCAGCAGGTTTTAAAAAATGTATGAAGTGTGGGCACAAGTTTCCACTTTCCAGTGCGCACACACTTTGGGTCTACTGTTTGGATCCCTTCCATTTACAAGAGGATTGCTCAGTTTGTCTTCTTTTTAACCCTTGTGCGTTAGTGGAATGCAAAAATAAGCTGATCCTAAAAGGTCTTCTTTCTTCCTTATTTTGGAGAAGCTATATCAGAGGGTTCTTCTTCCTCTAAATCAGAAGCTACTAAATTTAAAAACTCCTGTTCTCCTAAACCATATTCCTCCTCCTCAGCTTCAGACTCCTTGAGGAAGAGGTCTCACAAGGACACGGTCTCAACCCCGGATCCAAAAAATGCAAATGTCCAAGATCCTGCTAAAGAAAAATGATCAGATCTGACACCTCCTCAGTCATATCTGATGTAGTCAGAGATCTCTGTTTCAACTTCATCTGATCGAATGCTATCCAAACCTGACCTTCAGACTACCAAATTTCTACCCACAACAAGGTACTCTCCGTCACTGGATCTGATTCCTGACAGGCTACCTTCTCCGTTCCTAAAAAGACCCAGTTCTCCATCCATATACTCCACTTGCTCTTACAGAAGCCTTACAGAAGAAGATGCATGGTGTCAAAGCCATGGTCTCAAGCTAAATGCAAAAAATGCGTAGTAATCCCCTTTGGAAAAAACAGAGTACCCGCAAACTACAACATAGGAGGTAATCCCCTGAAATCTGAAGAAGAAATAAGGGATCTAGGGACCCAAGTAGATAGTCAGCTTTCCTTTGATAACCATGTTGCCAAAGTGGTTAGAAAATCCTTCTTTGTAACCCATCTGACCACGAAAGGGTTCGCATCAGTATTTAAGGATGTAATGGTGCCCCTCTACTCTTCCCTCATCAGACCCATTATTGAGTACAATGCACCAGTTGGAATGTACCTGGCTAGACATCTCCAGCAGCTGGAGAGACCACAGAGGTACCTAACCAAGAGGATTACTGGCCTCAAACAGTTGCCCTATGCAGCAGAATTGAAAAAGCTAAGACTGTTCTCTGTTGCATACCGCTTTCTCAGAGGCGATGTCTGTCTAACGTACAGAGCCATGTCCAACCCAGAATTGTTGAACATGCTCCATCTTAGCAAAACCAAATCTACTCGAGCTACACGCTCTAGGGATATAAACCTCAACACAACAATGAATAGAACATGCTGGAGGGACAGATTCCCTTCGCAGAGACTTCCCTTACTGTGGAACAGGGACCCAATCTATATAAGATAGAGCCCCTCACTATCACTCTTCAAGAGGAACCTTGATGAGTGGATGGGTAACAGAAAGTTCACACCAGGGATCACACCAGCAGCACTACTAGATAGGGGCCAAGGGTACTAACTGCTAGTACAAGGGTCTAGGGAACTACTAAAGGGGCGGTGAATACCGCACAACTTGGTGGGCTAATATATGCCTTCGGGCAGATAGCCCAGTACCAACCTATGTGAAGAGTCTGGTGAAGACAATTCTCTTGTCGCAGAGCCAGACTGGTGTTTCTTCAGCTTCTCCTCCTCTGGGTCAGGAGATCTGCAAATCTACTACTCCCCCATTACAGATTCCTCCTGTGACTCCTGTAGCTTCAGAGTTTTTAGATCAGAGTCATCTGAATCCATCTGGCTGATATCTGAGGATAACTTTGTCCTCGGATCAGAGATCTTCTCTTGACGGCTGCAGTCCCATTGGATGAGGGCTCCCAGATCCATAGTCTACCTGTCAGATCCGAGGTGTTGCAGTCGACTCCAAAGCTTTCTGAGCCATTTCTGCACCCTGGAGGCTTGGCACTGTATAGCTCAGCTTTAGCTTCCACCTTGGTGGTTTTGCCATTGGAGCAGGGGAAGCCTATGATTCAGCAACTTGTCTTCTTGGATCTGATGGCCTCTCTCTCTCCCTCTGAGCCAGTCTGCCTTTGAGACTAGGAAGAGAGTATGTTTTGCCTTGACAGTTCTGACAGGTCCCTCCCCATCGAATCCTAAGTCCTCTGTCATGATGTCTCGGCACTCAGAGCTTCACCATCTCCTTTCACAGGGACAGCCAGTAACAAATCCCCAGGCTCCTGGTATCTTCTGATACCATCTCAGAGCACCCCACTGAGGAGGTCCCTAAGAAGAACATGTTTAAGAGGAAACATTTAGACTGCTCCGAGGAGTCCATTACTGAAGACACAGATCCATCACTGAAGACACAGATTTCAATGAAGAGGAAGGGTTTCCATGATCACCTCCTGAAGAAATCTGTAAGCAGAGAGGTAGTTGGACATCCAGCAATCCTAAGTCTGAGAAAACTGTTCTCCTGGAGGGTTTTGGTACTGGACCCTCTACCTCCTGGGTGACTGATGAGTTCATTGACTCGATCTCACTGTGGGTGTGGAAAGGCCCTAACACCATAGATCCCATTCCTTGCAGACCAGATAGGATAATGGCACCATCTACAGATAGACAGTTTTGGGGGGAGGGAGTTCCTGTTGATGCCATGGTCATTGCTGTGGCCAATAAGAAGGAACTAGTTGAGGAAAGTTACACTGTCCATCCCCCCAGCAGGGAGTCGCTGGCAACGGACAGATTTGGGAAGCATGTCTATGCTTCAGCGACCTTCTCTTTGTGGTCTGTGAACTATTTGGCACACTTTACTAGGCTACAGAGGGATTTGATCAAGGAGTTATCACATACTCTCTCGAGTGATGTTTCTGATGAAGGTCAGACATCTGTTACTTCTCAGCTGACGACCCTAGAGTTCATATCCAATTCATCCATGAGGTTGATCTCGCATGTAGTGGAAGGAACCTCAAAGGTAGTGGGGTCAATCGTTTTCATAAGGAGACGTGCCTTGATGCACCTCTGTGAGTTTGTGGAGCCTTTCAGGTCTTCTTTCGTCCATGCTCATTTTGACAGAACATCTGTATTTGTCCGCAAAGTAAAAGACACTCTGTCCAGGTGTGAAAAAGATGGAAAAACCCTGTCTGCCGTGGACATGCATTTTTCGACTCCTCAAAGAACGTTTTCCAGGAATCAAGGAATTGGTTGAAAAATGTGGTTCAGAAAGTCTCAGGGTCCTTTTCAAGACACATGGAGGAGACCCCCCCCCAGAGGCAGAGGTGGCAACTCTAAAGGACGAAGACGCCCCCTTTGGCAGAGGTGACCTGGAGAACCAGAGCTCCAGATAAGTGTTTACACCAGAAAGCCTGGCTAGATATAACAAAAGGTACTTAGGTGCAGAGGATTGTTTCCAGAGGCTGTATCATACCCTTTTCACTTTCTCCCCCAATCCCAAGGAAAATCCCTGATGTTCCACCCAGTCAGAGGAAACAAGCAGCAATTCATTTGCAAAAGCTGCCAGAAAAAAAGAGTCATCCATGAAGTCCTGCCAGACCAGATAGAATCCGGAACTTACTCAAGGTTCTTTTTGGTGCCAAAGAAAACAGGACTGAGACTAATCCCGAATCTCTCCAAACTAAACAAGTTTGAAGTACCAGGTTTCAGATGGTCATGGTTCAGTCCATTCTCCCTTTTCTGGGCAAAGACAACTGGATGTGCTCTATAGACCTTCAGGATGTGTAGTACCACATAAAGATGAACAGATGGTCCAGAAGGTTACTACTGTTCTGGCTGGGAGCTAATCATTATCAGTTCAGAGTACTGCCCTTTAGACTCACCACAGCCCCCAAGGTGTTTACCCAAGTGCATGGCAATAGTAGCAGCTCACCTGAGACTGCAAATCTTCTAAGTGCTTCCATATCTGGATGACTGGCTCATTGCCACTCCAACCAGGCATCAACTCATATGTGCAAGAGATTAGGTTCTCCAGACTTGCTGTCTTCTGGGGAATAACCATAAACTACAACAAACCTCATCTGCAACCAGCTCAGAGTTTAGAGTTTATAGGAGCAATTCTCAGTAGAAAAACAACCATTGCTTCCCTTCTATTACTGAGAGTTCAGACTATGAGATTTCAAGTAAAAGAGATCATCTCCACAACATGTCAGTTTCAGCCTGACTGGTACTTCAGGCTCTGGGATCAACGGCAGCAGCAGTAACATTAGTACCACTTGCCAGGTTTTATATGAAAATTCTTCAATGGATCTTAGCTGCTCAGTGGTTGATTCTTTATCAGCATATGTCTTACAAAATAAGAATCACTCACATTTGCAAGAGAGATCTAAAATGATGGATTCATTCAGACCAAGTTCTACAAGGTCATCTGTTCATTCCCATTCAGACCCCCTCAGCTCAAGGCCATAGTGACCACGGACGCTTTCCAGCTAGTGGGAGGTGGCATTATATGGGGAAGACAGTGTAAGGTACCTGGTCATCCGAGGAGGCCAATTTGCATATAAATGTCCTAGAGATGAGAGCAGTGCTTTTAGCGTTGCAGGCATTTCAGAATGCTCTTCCTTTGGGAACAGTTGCAGTACAGTCAGACAACATGCTGGTCATCTGCTACATCAACAAACCAGGAGGAACCAAATCCTACCCACTGTGTTGAGAAGCTCTCAGTGTGTGTCAATGGATGATCTCTTCCAACTGCTTTCTTTTAGCAGCACACATTCAGGGGATGTTCAGTGTGATAGCAGACAAATCGAGCAGGTGCATTCTTCTACTTCACGAATGGTCCCTCAAGAAAAAGACTGTGAACACAATCTTCCAACAATGCGGCCAGCCTTGTTGTAATCTATTTGCATCCCCCTGAACAACAAATGCAACAGCTACTTTACCCTAATCCCATCACAGGGGGAATCCCCAAGGGATGGTCTACTTCACAATTGCCCCCCCCCCCCCTGGTCTCTTTTATGCATGTGCTTCCACTCCATCAATTCCCAAATTTCTTCAGAAAGCTGCAAGGTTGAAGAGCATGGTCATCCTTATTACCCTTAACAAATTTGGTTTCCCATCATCCTTTGGCCTCACCTGATTCAACCAACCTGGTTTCTGGATCCAACTCTGGGCCTCCTGTCTCACCCAACAAGCATGATACATCCAAACATAGTGAATCTCAAGCTGGCTGCCTAGTTCGTCCAGTTCCATTAATAGCCAGACAACATATGCTGTGTTCTGCTGTCCGTCATATTCTTTTGTCCTCCCATAAACCTTCCACCAGAAAACTGTACTCTATAAAATGGAAGAGAATTGCTTTTTGGGCTCAAAAATGTAATATTTAATCTTTCTCAGCCCTAATTCATAATATCTTGGAATTTTTAGTGCATCTTTTTGAAGAGGGAGCTAGTTCTTCTACTGTTAAAGTACAATTAGCAGCAATTTTCAATTTTCATGCTGGAATAGATGGTTCTTCTGTAGCATCCCATAAGTTGAGCAAAGCTTTTTTGAAAGGCACTCTACTCTTAAGGCCATCTTTTAAAGATCCTATCCCCCCTTGGGACCTAAATCTTGTGCTGCAGTCTCTTACTCAGTCCACCTTTGAACCTTCAGCTACATGTGAACTCAAATATCATTTATGGAAGACAATTTTCTTAGTAGCCATTACCTCAGCCAGAAGAATTTCTGAGATCCAAGCATTGTGCCTGAAGACCTCCATACTTGATTTTTCATAAAGAAAGAGTTACCTTGCATACCTACCTGTCATTTCTTCCAAAGGTGGTGTTAGAATCCAATATAAATCAATTGATTAATTTGCCAGTATTTTTTCCCAAGTTTTCTAACAAAGGAGAATACATATTACATTTATTGGATGTTCAGAGATACGTTTTTACTTACATAGGACTAAAATCATCAGAAATTCTGATTGTTTCATATAAAGAACTAATATTGGGTGAACCAGCTGCTGAAGTTGCACTATCTAGAGATATAACAAATTGTATTTCCTTGTGTATAACAAATTGAGCATTCCTCTGACAAAACCTGTTTGAGCCCACTCCATCAGATCCATGGCAGATTGCTCAGTTTTTCAATCCAGAGTGTCCATGGATGACACTTGTGTAGCAGCTACTTGGGCTTCTCTCAATCATTTTCTTACTCATTACGAATTTGATCTGCTGTCCAGAGGAAGAGCATCTTTTGGTTCTTTGCTGCTTAGGAATATCCTTCCTTGAGTCCACCCTGGAAATTATGTAGCTGGGGGCTGTGTCCCATCAGATGAGGGTAGAGTGAAAGTTGACAAAATCAGATAAAGAAGTTTTGTACTCACCATAATGTTCCATCTGTGTTGTCCATTTTCATTTTTCCTCAACTCTCCTCCCACCAACCTTCATCCTTAAGGCTTCTGGAAGAACGCGTGCTTAATGGACCTATAGGCCCTTATTTTTTTATATAAGCTCCAAATATGGCATCTCCATAATAATTTGTTTTTTTTTCTTTCTACCAAGGCAACAAACAAGATCTGAGGTAATTTGGGGTTGGTGGATTATGGGTAAGGGAGAAGCTTGAGAGTTTTTGGTTGCTATGAGCTTTAACAATGACCGAGTAAGATCCAAGAGATCAGATCCAAACACCATCAGCTGAAGAAGAATGAAAATGGACAACACAGATGGAACGTTATGGTGAGTACATAACTTCTTTTTTAGGATTGAAATGTGCTTATCTGTAGTTGGATCTGATGGGTCTTTACCCTTGTTAGGTATTACAGCCACTGCCACTTTCTTCCAGAAATTGGTGCTTCTCCTTCTCTTAAAATACTGTTAAACAAAACCTTTCAGAACTTTATCAGTTTTTCCTTCCTAACTTCCAAACTTCCACAGGAATGCCATCTATTCCTGGGAATTTTCGTGTTGATTGGCTGTACATCACCATTTTTATCTCATCTCAGCCTATTTTAACTATTAGTAATTCAGCTCCTTCTACCTCTAACCTTGGCATATTTAATTCTTCTGTAAACATTTCCATTTGTACCTTGATTTCCATATTTCTCTGCTTTGTACAGACTTTCATAAATTTACAAAATACTTCTAATACTTCCACAGAATCCCTCTTAAGGGATCTTAAGTAATAATCCTCCTTGGTAGAGGCTCACTAAGCTTAGTGATAGCCCTTCTGTTTTCTGTTGCCTTGGTCGCTGTGCTAAAAGTTTGTGTTATTATCAAAAAACAATTGCTTAGCAGAATTTTTTTCTAAACTCATGCGTATTACTAAGGTAATCCCTTATTTTCTGTTTAGCTTTCTAGAGTTGCTTCTCTTCTTGTTTGGCGAGATTACCCTTAATTTACAGTATTTTAACATTTGTCAGTCCCTCTAAATAATTCTTGTTACTTCTTAACCATATTTCCCTTTCTTTTATTTCCACCCTGTTTTTAAACTCCACTTTAGTTTTATCCCACTCCTTAGCTATATTTTCATAAGAAATGTATATCTTCTTTAGTAGATGCTGTATAATTTCCACTACCCATTACTTAAATTTCTCTCTTTTCAACAAATAGGTGGGAAAGTGCAAGTGTCTCATTTTTGTTTCATTATCCTATGTTATTATTTTAGTTACTATTGGCACATGAACTGAAATAGTTATTGGATGTGTATCAAAACTTTCAATTAAATGCACATGTTCCTGTGAAATGTAAGTTCTGTCAAGCCTAGCCCAGTTTTTGTATCTTGGGGACTAATATGTAAATTCACTCCGAACACCTACTACTGAATTCACATCTTCCATGCCAAATATTCTCATAAATTTCTTCAAAAGCTACCATCCTTTGTTATATTTTACCTTTTGGGCCTCCCGGACACATCTTCCCTGTTGCAAATCAATTTCCAGTCCCCTCCTACAAGTACTTTTCCCTTCTGAAAACTGATTACTTCTCCCAGAATTTTCTTAAGCTCCATTATAGCAGTTTTAGGTGGAATATAAATACATGCCAGTGTAATCCTCCTCCCTTGCCAGTAGTCCCTTAGTACTACATATCTACCATTATCTTTTTTTATCCTTTTCTATCACTATTGCAGCTCATCTTGCAGTTAATATAAGTGCTTCTCTTTTCCTTTGTCCCAGGTATTCTGCTGAATAATCATCCAGAAAACCTTTCTTTATCAAATTCACACGTTCAAATTTTTCCAAATTTGTCTCTCGCAGCATAGCTATTTGCACTGTACATTTTTTAGTATAGTTCACTACTCTTTCCTTTTTTGTATATACATGTGAGACCATCAACATGTAAAGAAAATATCAAAAGAGGGTACTTGCGTATTATCGCAACCATGCTTTCTCGCTGGCCTGTTATTGTTATATACACTGTCTAATGGCAGAATAATCCTCAAACCAAAAACTGTCGTCGGTGCCAAAGAAGGGAAAAAAGTGAGCAGGCAGTTTGATATGAATATCTTCATATACATTATATTTGGTGTTAGACTTGTGTTACGATTAGGGAAATTGAGTAGAAACTTTGAGAGAATGTAATATCCAAAATGAACATTGAACTACCTTGTTAACTGCATCTGTTATTATCAGTATTCATTTTATTGTAGAATTTGATGAAGAATAAAAAGGAGCTAACTTTTTACAAACTGCTGTCCTTTGCTTTAACCATCTACAATATATATTGTAAGATCACATAGTGAGGCAAGTTTCTATCTGCTAGGACTGAAATATTATGTCAGATATCTGCTGTAATTCATGGGACTTTATCTCTACCCATCTGTAATGCTAGTCCAAAAAAAACTCCCACAAATTCATGGCTAGCTTGTTCAATGCACCAACAACCTTACACCCCTTTTTGCAGCCTCTTACTAGTCCTTTCGCACCATGACAGCTAGAGCATGAAAGAAAATAACTACCTTTTTACACTTTTCCCAACTTAGACTGATCAAATCCCCTGCAAAATAACAGAGTCCAATGTCATTTAAATAAATATTGTTGTAGCGACAGTATCTGTCAGACAATCCTACTTAGTACTGTTAAATCAAGTGCAAGACAACAATGACGACTTTCTGAAAAATACACCTACCATGCTGGCGAAAATGCGTGGCTGTGAATACACAAATAACAGCCTGGCGAGAATGTGTGGTTGCGATAATATGCAAGTACCGAAAAGAGTTATTATGTTTAAAATTATTATTCCCACCTTTTAATTGTACCAGCTTTTTAAGTACCTATTACTAGCTTTTGTGTTACGTGCACACACTAATTTTTGACAGGGTGACCCTTTATACAGTCGTTTCTTGTCATATCCATTTGAGTCTACGTCACTTCTTATAAAACTATTTGTTTTACTGAAAATCATCAAAAAACAAACAAAAAAAAAACAAATACACCACAAAAACCTATTAACCTAATATTACCTCACAAAACTATGTACATCTTCAAATACTGAAGTTTTACCTTCCTAATAGGAACAATTGTCCCAAACTGACAGCCACACTCATAGCCTTGGGTTAACCTAAAAAAAGGTTATCCGTGCCAAGATGCATGGTACAGCCTGCGATTCTGCTAAGTGTTGACTAGTTTTGTCTGATCTTTATTGCTCTCTCATAATAAGAAAACACTTGTATGCTTTCAGAAAACATTATCTCCTAGCCATTGAAATAAATCCATTAAAAGAAAGAAATATTCTGTTTTTATTGCTCTTTGTTAGGTTGTTACTATGGAGACATGATAACCAGATGTAGTGTTGCTTCTACCAGTATTTATTTATGTATGTATTTATTTATTTATTTGCTAGAGGAGAGCTTTATTATATTCAATGTTCTTTTTTATTTATTTGCTTTCTTTTAAAACTTACTAGATAAATCCAAGTGCTTTAATACAGTCATTCCCATATGAACGAATGAGAAAAAGCACATCACTTTTTCTTGTATCATACTCTTTTGAACAGACTTGACTTCTTCTTCTTCTTTTTTTTTTTTTTTTTTGCATTGCAGTGCCTACATTTCTTTAGAAAAAACTGATCAAGGAGAAAGAGAAAAAAAACAGGAGTACCCGTTTACTTTAGTATCCCTGTTACACTTGAAAATAACTGAGAAAACTTTACTTTATAGCATGCAGATATCATGCACTATACAAATGTTACTTTTAAGAGCAAATGTTTGTTTTACTTAGTTAACTTTCCTTCCTCTTCCCCTCTCCTAAGTGTTCTTCCAAACATTAATGACATGAAGTAGGGCATATGCTTTAGAGTCTCCTGCAAGTTTAACCAACTCAAAAAATTGCAATATCTCAAGCTTTTCTTGTTTTGTCACGTTTCACAAATATAATTAATGCTTTATAAACCCACATTTGTCAGTTTCCGAGTTGCTGATTTTATTCCTCATCTCCATCTCCCAAATCCAGTCTCTGTTTCCTTTCCAACATACTCTGTTCTTCTAGTCAACTCCTGTGCTTTTACTGTCTTTCAAGCATTTTCTGTTGAAACACTGGAAAAGATTTCACTGGCGCAGTCTAATTGTGTCATTTATTATCAGAATAACAAGAAGCAGAATCTCCTTCTGCTTCACATCTCATTTTTTGTTGGACAAACTTTTGTATTTCCTCCTTAGCATGTTCTGCAACAAAAAATGATTTTGTCATTCCTGAAAAAAATATTCTGAAGATAACTGGATACAACAGTCTGAACATCATACATGCTTCTCAGCATTCCCTGATTAGTGAAATAAATTTATGTTTCTGCCTGGTATACAGTGAGTAACCATTTTCCACAAACACTCTGCTATCTTCCACTTTTAGTACTTTGTCCTTCTGCCACAGTTTTGTCAGAATCAAGTCCTTCTTCTGGTAGAATTGCGTCTTTACTACTAAAGGTTTAGGTTGCTTTCTTGGCAGTGGCCTTAAGCTGAAATCAAGTCTTGTACTTTTTAATGGTTTGCATAAAGATTTTGCTGGTATTCTTTAAGTCCTTTTTATGCTGAAGGGTTAGGCTATATTTTATAAATAGTAGATCCAGTGTTATATATTTTTTTTCTGATTCAACACATTGGCACCAACTCTGAACCTTCTTTGAATCCAGAGTTCCAACTCATCCCCTACCTATATTTCTGTGTACTCCACCCTAATACCTCAGATCTCATTTGCTGCCTGAGGAATTTGGATGTGTTCTTGTGTCTCTCATCTTTTCCATATATATTCTTTTGAATTATGGCTGTTACAGCTATTTCTCTTCTCCCTACCAATAATTTTATACTGTCTATTTACTATTTAGGTTTAGTGTGTTTGTTAGAATTAGGTTAGGTTTAGCTTTAAGGTTAGATATATAGATGGGTATTATGTTAGTGTTTTAATTAGTATAGCTTTTTTGTGAGCTAGTTTAAATAGATTAAACAATTTTCGTATATTAAAGTGATGTTCCTTTAACATTAGATAGATTTGTTGTGGCATTTATCTTTATTAGGACTTAGCTGGAAATTGTGTTTTCTGTTTTATGATGGCTGAATCCCAGGGCTTCAAGAAGTGCTCTTGGTACGGACATAAATAGCCCTGCAAGATCTATGTTCACTTTTTGTTTACTATTTGGGTGCTGCCGATATAAATTTGAATTGCCATTCCTGTGCCTCTGTCAGTGCCAGAGCTCTGCAAAACAGACCAGAGAAGCTGATCATAAAATGGCTACTCCCTTCACAGAAAGGAACTTCATCTTCAACAGGATCCTCATAATCTAGAGTTTCTCCAACCAAGATGTTGGACAAATCAAAACCCAAAGACAAACCCAAGGATAAAGATAAGAACAAGGAAGGAAGACAAGGATAAGTCAGAAAAAATTGAGAAATCTGTCATGTAAGTGTTTAGGAAGTGTTCTTTGGATCCAATGGTACCAGTTAAACTGGACTTGAAATTGACTAGGAGATTGCAACCGACAGATGTTCTTAGTGTTTCACTGTTGCAGTCATCACTTGTGGGTTATCCCTGCTGGGTAGTCCTCGGCCAGCCCGAATACCAGAGTAAAGGATTTCCCTCCTGTGTCGGCTGACTGAGGCTGACATCAGGTCGTTAGGGCTATAAAATGAGGCAGCCGACGCCATTACATCAGTCTTTCTTGCCATGGAGCCTGAAGCAGAAGCAGTTCACGAATGCGTTGGTCGGTCATTGCCAGAGTGAGGTAGTAATTGTCTAAAGTTAAGTACCCCATTGGGTAACCTTTTCTTGCCTTTATCTGATGTCAGAAAAAGTCAATAATTGTCTCAGTTGTGGAAAACGGATCCCACACGAGACTTTCATACCCTGTGCTTCACCTGCCTAGGCCCATATGATGACTTCCCCCGGATGTTGGTTCTGTGCTCTGTTTAATGCTAGAACTATTAGGTGAAGAGCTGAAATTGTAGCTAGACACTTCAGCGAGATTATGTCTCACCACAAAATGGCATTGGTTGGTCAGGCGGCTGTTGAATTGCCTAGAAAAACGAAAGATAAGGAAAAGGATAGGCCTCAGAAAGTTAGGCCTTCTGATGACTCTGGTCTGAAGTCAGTTAGCGTTCCACCCATTTCAGTTGCTGAAGTCAGTGAGGTGCCTTCACAGCCCCTGATGCTAGTCAAAGAACTGTCACAGGCCTGTACCGAGACCTGTTTGGAGTCCAGTATTGGCCTTCAGTCATGCAGTTGGGTCCGGAGCTGCTCTGCAGGCACCAGCTTACGTAGAGACAGTACCAACGACTGATGCCAGGCAGAGACCGACAACCATGCCACCAGTTAAACTAGCCTTGTATAAGGCCCTAACCTTGTATAAGGCCATTGAATCCAACAGGCCCAAAACTAAGACTACCCCTTAAAAGACCCCATCCCAGGGACCCAGCCACCGACTTCCTTCCATCCAGCTTGCCACACATTCGCAGCAGCTGCTCAGAATGGCAGATGATTTAATCACTCTGATTAGAGGAAGCCAGCCTACTCAAGCCACTCCAGCTAAAAGGAAGAGGGATACTTCCCCCGAGGCTCTTTCTGACCAGGAGTCAGAAGGGTCTAAACTAGAAGAGTTGGATAAAGAAGAACAGCCTTTTGCAGCATTTGAAGAATCTGATGTTGACGACCCCATTTCTGCTGCCACCCCACCTGAGGACCTCTCTTTCGGGGAAACTTTAAATTCCCTCGGGGAACAATTTCACTAGGAGGCACAGGATTACCCTCAGTCAAAGAAGAGACTGAGAGAGTTCCTTGACCTGCCACAGCATAAACCTCTGGGCGTTCCCCCAATCCTGGATGTGGTGAAGGATGTCTTTTTGGAATTTGCACTCACCCCTGCCCCCAGGAAACCAGACAGATATTATAGGGTGCAAGATACCCACAAGTATCTTTTGAAAAACCCTACAGCTGATCCACAGATTATTACTCGGTCCTAAGGGGGCTAGGGCTAGCTCCTCTAAAAACCCCATTCCAACTGATAAAGAGAGCAGAGCCTTAGACTAGGAAAGCAGGTCTACACTTCGGCTACCTTAGTCATTAGAGCTCTGAATTGTCAATTTCATGTGCTGAAATACCAGCAAAATGTACTGGAATTATTAAAACATAAAATTTCCCCCCTACCAGACAGCAGTACAACCAGGAAACTAGCGGATCTTATACTTTCTAGCTCCCAGGTAGCCAAGCATTCTCTGCATTGTGGGTTTGATGCCTTGGAAGCTTCTAGCAGAGCTGCAGTTACTGGCTGTGTGATCAGAAGGTATGCCTGGTTAAGGGAACAACCTGTGCCTAACCAGGTAAAGTCCAAGTTACTAGACGCCCCTCTGGATAAGGACCAGCTGTTTGGACCCAAAGCTGAGGAGGTCATTAAGAAAATGGAAGACAAGGCCAAATCTATGCAGACTGTGAAGGATTTCTTACAGGTACAGCCTCCTAGGTTCAATAGGAACTTCACCACAAAGCATTGGTCTTTTCCTTCCCAAACAAAACCTGTCCAGAGGAAGGGATGCAGGGACAGGCCCTCTAGGGACCAGTCACAAAGCCAACAGAGCTCCAGGCAATGGAACACTGCAATGCCTAGACAAGGGAGTTCTAAGCACACTCCCTTCTCCAAGGACTCACAGTGACTCTCTCCTCTCCCCTCTGCCCCACATCCCTCCAGAGAGACTAGGGGGAAGACTTTCCCTCTTCCTAGAGAATTGGCAGGCCATCACCTCGTATCTATGGGTCATAAAAATTATTACCAG
Organism: Protopterus annectens; assembly: GCF_019279795.1. Lineage (NCBI taxonomy): Eukaryota > Metazoa > Chordata > Ceratodontiformes > Protopteridae > Protopterus > Protopterus annectens. The sequence goes on from NC_056746.1 coordinate 226,029,959, forward strand.
TGGGTACAGATTCTCTTTCAAAGAAAACCCCAGATATTCAGGTTTCCCAGATATACCAATAAATCATAGGGCAGAAGCAGTCCATCCGATCCAAAATCTTTATGCCCAAAGCGCCGTGGAACCTGTACCAAAGGAACAGCCTGGAAAAGGATTTTATTCCAGACTGTTCCTGGTACCCAGAAAGGGGGGCACCTGGTGCCCTATTCTAGAACTATCCACTCTGAATCTGTCCCTCTTGGTCCCAAAATTCAAAATGCTGATCCTACACAAGCTTTTACCAATGCTGATACCACATGCTTGGCTAGTGACCCTAGATCTGAAGGATGCCTACCTCAATATCCCCATAAGGAAGTTCTGCAGGAGTTTCCTGCACTTCAGAGCAGGATCACAACCCTTTCAGCTCTCTGCTTTGCCCTTTGGTTTATCTACTGCTTGCAGAGTCATTAGCAGGTGCCTGGCCCCTGTCATTGCCTTTTGCATACAGAAGGGCATACAGATTTACCCCTATCTGGACGACTGCCTCATCCAGGCAGACATCAAGAAAAGACTGCTGCAGGACCTCATCTTTGTTCAGACTCTCCTTACCCCCCTTGGATTCACTATCAGCCAAGAGAAGTCCCAATTTCACCCCACAAGAAGGTTAACCTTCCTATGAGCTCTATTGGACACATCAACATAAACGGCCTCCCTCCCTCCGGAGAAGCAGAGCTTCCTGCACTCTTACTTTGCACAGCTGGCCCACAGGACCCACCTCACAGCAAGGAAATTCCTGCAAGTGCTGGGATACATGGTCTCCTGCATCCTGTTGGTACCCCTAGCCAGCCTGCACATGAGGAAACTACAGTGGTACTTAAGGAACCTCTAGTGCTAACACTCAGTCACTGGAACACCAGCTGCCCCTGATTCCTTGCTTAAAGAAGGAGCTCTTATGGTGGGCAGAGTCGTGTACCCTGAACAAGGGTCTACCCTTCATCACTCTCCCACAGGGCCAGACCATCACCACAGACGCTTCAGACACAGCCTGGGGAGCACACCAAGGAAGCATGTGCACTCAGGGCATTTGGGAGGAGGGGGTTCAGGGCCTCCATATCAACCTAAAAGAAATGCTGGCAGTGCACAGGGCAGTTGTAGCTTTCAAAAAACACCTGAAGAAAGACAACACAATAGTAATGTGGTACATCAACAAGCAGGGGGGCACTCACTCTTATCCCCTGTGTTGCTTAGCTATGCAAATCTGGCAGTCCTCCTCAAATCTGGGACTGCATCTGATAGCTCAGTATATTCCAGGGAAACAGAACACCCTGGCAGACCAGTTAAGCAGAAGCCTCCTGGATTCCCACGAGTGGCAGCTGCACAGGGGGACCTTTCTCAACATCACCAAGAACTGGGGGAACCTGGACATAGACCTTTTCGCAACCTCAGAAAACTACCAGCTAACCAGGTTCTGCTCCAGAAAGTTCCATCCAGAAGCATGGAGGGTGGACACCCTCTCCTTCCAAAGGGGCAATATGTTAGTGTACGCATTCCCCACACTTGCCCGTGATTCCCAGGGTACTTCTGAAGATCAGGGAGGAAGCACCAAAGGCTATTCTTTTTGTTCCAGACAGCACAGGTACCCCTTGCTCCTCAGTCCGGCCAAAGAGCCTCCCATGAACCTGCCTCTCACAGCAAACCTTCTAACTCAGGAGAAAGGGAAGTTACTGCATACAAACCTCCCCACACTCAAGCTGTCCACATGGCTGATACCCCAAAGGCGGATGACACTACAGCCTTCAGCAGGCAGATTTTAAATATTATTAAGAAGGCAAGATGGCCCAGCACTAGACAATCCTACTCTGCCAAATGGAAGAGATTTACCATTTGGTGACAGAGCAAGAGCGTCAAAAGTACCCATGCCTCCCTGGCATTGGTTCTGGACTGCCTGGCAGAGCTCCTAGAAAAGGGTTTGTCATACTCCTCCATCAAGACATATGCCTCAGCTATCTCTGCCTATATCCAGTCGGATTAGCCCATATTTTCTGAAGACCTGTTAAAACACTTCCTTAGGTGTGTGGCCCATGGCTGTATATTAGATAGATGAAAGACGAATTAGGCAAACCCAATATGATCGACACATAAACGTTGATCTACAAAATGAGCGAAGGACAGAAATGCCGAAAGACACAACGCCGAGTGGATTTCCCTGGCCAGCAGGGTGATTGTGGGGATGAGGAAATATATCCTTCTCCCCACTGTAGAGCGGTCTCGGAGTTGGCCGCGGTGGTGCAGCGGCAGCGTTGTTGCCTCACAGCAGGAGGTTCTTCCGTTTGATTCTCAGCTAGAGCGCCTTCTGTGTGGAGTCTGCATGTCCTCCCCTCGGTTGAGTGGTGATCAAAAGACATGCGTAGAATGGCCGTGCCTTCGTTGAAGGTTGGGTGTCGAGCTGGCACCTCCGCTCCCATAAAAAATCTACTGCCAATCATTAGCGGACCGAAGTTCCGCTGTGGCGACCCCTAACTGGGAAAAGCCGAAAGAAAAACAAGAGCGGTTTCGGAGTTGGTATATATAAGTGGGAGGGTGTGGAGGGCACAGCCTCCCACATGGGGGGGTGCAAGGGGGCTTGCCCCCCTGCAAAAACGTTAATAAAAGTGTTTTGTGTTGTGTTTGTTTATATTGGGTTTACTTATGTGTATGGCGCTGTTGCTTCTGGGAACGTGCTCGGCGTTGTGCGTTTCATCGTTTCCATCCTTCTCTGTTTTTGTAGATCTACGTTTGTGTCGATCTTTTGGTGTTCGCATATTACAGGTTTTGTGATTATAATATAGACGCGTGGCCCACATCAGACCACCTAGAAAGGCCACCTGCTCCAGAGTGGGAACTAAACTTTCTTCTGGAAAAATTGACTTTGCCTCCTTTTGAGCCAGCTGCTTCAAAAGACCTTAAGTACCTTTCCTGGAAAACTGCCTTCTTGCTGGCCATCACCTCAGCCAGGAGAGTTTCTGAGCTTCAGGCCCTTATGGTCACTGAACCCTTCATCATTTTCCATGCTGACAGGGTGTCTCTTAGGACCATCCCGTCCTTTATGCCTAAAGTGGTCTCGGACGTTACCCTCAACCAGGCCATCCATCTCCCTACCTTCTTTCCCAACCTCCACAATAAAGAGGAAAGAATTTTGCATACCCTAGATGTGCACAGACAATTGAGATATTACCTGGATAGAACCAAGTCAGTCAGGAAATCTGACCAGATACTGGTCTCCTTTGCTCCTGTGGCAGAGGGGAACCCATTTCCAAACAGACCATTTCTAAATGTATCTCTCATTGTATCCATTTCTGCTATTCCTTTCTTGGAAAGAGTCCTCCCAAATCCATCAGATCACATTCCACTAGGGCAGCCTCTACTTCTACTGCTTTCCTGAGAGGGGTTCCAACCAAGGATATTTTGGAATCTGCTACCTGGACCTCCATCCACACATTCATCAAGCACTACCAGCTGGCTACCTTCTCCAAAACCAGGACAGGCTTTGCATCTGCAGTCCTGCAGGGCATGCTGGCACCCCCTTAATATGGTGCTTGTTTTAAGCCCCTCTTGTCCTTCCTTCACCCTATTTCTCAGCTTTGGGAATCTTCCCACAAGTGATGACTGCAACAGTGAAACACGAAGAACATAGTACAGTTGTGTACACTTACCATAAATGTAGATGTTTGAGTGTATTCACTGTTGCAGTCCTGTTTCCCTCCCACCTTCCCCTTTTCTTTTTTCTCTTTCTTGGGGGCTCATAACTATTGGGAGCAAGAAAAACTGATGTAATGATGTTGACTGCCTTATTTTATAGCCCTGATGACCTGATGTCAACCTCCGTCACCAGTCAGCAGACACTGGAGGGAAATCTTTTACTATGGTATTCGGGCTGGCCGAGGGCTACCCAGCAGGGATAACCCACAAATGATGACTGCAACAGTAAACACAATCAAAACATCTACAATTATGGTAAGTGTACACAACTGTACTTCCATCAGCTCTGTTTGTCCTCTCATCGGCTCCTATTTTCACCAGAACCGGGGAGCTTGAGGCTTCACACTCTTATCCTGCAAGAAAGGAAATATTCTAGACCACCTTTGGTAGTCTTTTGAACCCAACCATCTCAATGTCTTGCCGAACAGGATGTCAACAGCATGATGAGGAAATTCCTCAAGACACAGATTGGGGTTCTCTCAGTACTGCTCACTGGCAACATGCCAGGTATGGGTCTAACTTACCCTCCTTTCTTTTCTGTGATATTGGTCCACCCACCACTGGAACCAGTCACTTTGGTTCCGACCTGCACCAGGGTGCCTTTGTCGGGGCAAATAACCCTGTTGGCTTTGACACTAACATCATCCCTATCTCAACACCAATGCATTCAGATTGAGAAGAGACTCTGAGCTGAAGCATAAGTGCCAGGGTTTGGGGGGATGTGTTGATGCCAATATTATCAGAGCCTCCCTTAACCCTCGGAGCTTTAGCTATTGACAGCTCATATCTGAGGTCTAGGCACATTGGTGCCAAGAAATCTCTATTGTCCTTGGATGGGGTAGATCCTTGGAGAAGATTGCATCTTCAGCCTTTGAGGCTTTTCATAGGGTCCTAGCAATGCATAGGAAGAAGACTCCTCCATCCAGTTCATTGCCACCCAAACCTCAGCAAGGTTTTGCCTCTTCTTTCCATCTTCTTATAAGACAAGGACAGTTGGAACCACGAGCTTCCAATGCTCCTTGTAACAATAGCTCCCAGTCTGATTCTGAATGTTTTGATCATCTGCTAGAAGCTGTTCACAAGAAACAGACATGCAAAAGGAAGTACATAGACCATCACCACAGTCTTTCATGAAGACACTGATTTGGATGATGGTGAAGAGTCTCCCTGATCCTCTTTAGAAGATGTCACTTTCAGTGAGATGCTTGAATTGATGAAACAGAGAGGAGGAGGGTCTACCCAAGATCCTTCACCAGATGAATCTGTGTTCTTGGAAGCCTTTGGTTCTGGTTCAACATCATTGTGGGTGGTACATCACCTCATTGACTTCACGGCTCAGTAGGCTTGCAAGGACCCTGACATGGTACAGCCAATACACAAGAAAGCAGACAGAATTTTAGCAGCCCATAAGGACATGAAGCACTGGAACAAAGGTCCGCCATTAGATGCCATGGTGGTCACAGGGGCCATGAAGAACGAGTTCTCTGAGAAAAGTTCCTCTGTTCATTCCCCTAACAGGGAGTCAAGTGAGATGGACAGATTTGGGAAATGGGCTCTTGAATCAGCAAAACTTGCTCTCAGATTGCTGAATTATTTGGCTCAGCTTAATTGGTTCTGGAGAGATTATACCAAAGAAATTTTCAAATCTCTCTCTGGTGCATTGCCTGTGGATATTCAGAAGATAATGGACTCCAGACTATCTACCCTATAGTCAATCTTCAGTGTAAACATATGACTGCTTTTGAAAGCAGCTGATCGTACGGCCAGAGCAGCAGGCCCTGGCATTACCATGTGCCAGCATACCTGAATGTGTCTCTGTGACTTTGCAGAAGGCTTTAAAACAACCTTCATTAATGCTCTCTCTGGACAAAAAGTTAAAGGCACATTAACCAGGAGTCAACTGGATGGCAAGACTCACTCTGCAGTGGAAATCCACTTTCTGACACCACAAAAATCCTTCTTTAGGAATCGGAGGACAGGGGAAAAGATGTGGTTCTGAAAGTCACAGAGCTTATATCATGATTCTTCTGGCAATAGACCTCCTAATGGCAGTGGTGGATTTAATTCAAATGGACATCAGCCTAGGGGCAGAGAGTGACTGCATAATCAGGGCTTCCATGGTCCTTTTTTTTGGAGAAGCCCTGTCAGCTCCCCTGAATGGTTGCCCAACTGCTGCAACTCTGAAGGCAGTCGGGGGGCACTTGGCTTTGTGCCCAGAAGTCTTCAAAACATAACCACAGATTTGTGGGTGCTAAGTATAATTTTCAGAGGCTATTTGATTCCTTTTTCCCTTGTGCCTCAGAGAAAGAGGAATATCCCCAAAGTTCCACCCAGTCAGTGAGAAGCAGCAGCAGTAGAATTTCAAAACTGCTAGAAAAAAACTCATCCAGCTACTTCTCCCAGATCAGTTAGAATCAGGAGTCTATTCAAGGTTCTTTTTAATGCCAAGAAAGACAGGAGACCACAGACCCATTCCGGATCTCGGTCACATCAGCCAGTTTGGAAAACAGACAAAATTCCTGAGGGTCACGATTCAGTTCATATTGCTCTACTGAGGAAAAATGATTGGATGTGCTCAACAGATCTCCAGGATGTTTACTGTCATGTGAAGATAGAGAAGCAGAACAGGAGATTCCTGCATTTCTGACTGGGGGCCAATCATCATCAGTTCAGAGCACTGCCTTATGGTCTCATTAGAGTTCCCACTGTGTTTACCAAGATAATGGCAGTGGTGACAGTGCACTTGTGTCTGCTAGGAGTTTTCCTCTTTCTCAGTGATTGGCTCCTAACTGCTACCTCCAAGTGTCTGCTGCTTTGCCATCTGGATCTTGTGCTCAAATTGTTGCAGGATTTAGGGATAACAGTAAGTCTTGCAAGTGTCATATGATACAAACACAAAAAGTAGAGCATAGGTTGCCACCTCAGTAACAACCTACAGATCACCAGCCTTTCTGATACCAGAGTTTTATCATTGTCTAATTGCCATGTGGGTGCTTCATCATCCTTCACCTCCAGCAAGATAAATCTTACACCTCTTAGTTCTAATGGCCTTCACAATACTGATGGTTCCAATGGCCAGGTACCATGTGAGAATACTCTGGTGGACACTAGCAGTACACTGGTCTTAGAACATGCAGTCGTTACATGCAAAGATTTGACTTACTCAGATGTGCAGATGACACATCCAGTCTATTGCATCCTCAACAGACACGTCCAGTCTATTGCATCCTCATCAGTAACCCAAAAGAATCCTGTTCTACATAGGCTTTCCAGTAGTTACCTTAACCATGGACACTTCCTTTCTTGGGTGGTGTGAGGCATTTTGAAGGGAGGATTGCCCAAGGTACATGTCATCCTTGGAGGCAAACCTTTGCATCAATATCTTAGAGATGAGGGTGGTCCTCGTATTATTGTAGGCATGTCAACAAATGGGGAGGAACCCATTCTTATCTTCTGTGTTGAGAGGCCATGAGAGTTTGGCAGTGGTGATGTCTTCACACCACTTTCTGATAGCAACGCACATCCTGGGATCATACATTGTTTTAGCGGACAGATTGAGCAGCATTATCCTGCCATCTCATGAGTAGTCTCTCACGCCAACAGTGGCAATCTTGATTTTCCGTCACTGTAGCCAACCTTACCGTGACCTCTTTGCCTCCTTCCTCAACAACAAATGCAGCAGTTACTATGCCCTGATCCCTTCATAGGGTCACTCTCTGAGGGATTCTCTGGTCCACAGTTGGCCCTCGGGTGTCCTGTATACTTCTCCCCTTATCCCTTAGGAACAAGTTCATATAGAAAGGAAGAGAGTATAAGGCCAGGGTGATTCTCATTGCCCCCTTCTGGTCCCAACAAACATTGTAATTCTGTTGCATCTACTAGTGCATCCCACATGGATGATGGATCATTATCTAGATCTTCTAACTCACCAGTCTAGATTGCCTCTGCCAGATCAGAAGTTCCTGAAACTAACAGCATGGTTTCTTCATTTTTGGCCATAACCAGAGATGCCAGGCTTCTCATGACAGTGGTCAAGAATGTATTCGGTTCTCAGAAGCCAGCCATAAAACGGTATACCAAAGCAAGTAGAAGAGATTCTCTATCTGTGCCATTTTGAAGGGACTGGACCCTTTCTCGGCACCTAATCTGTCCATCTTAGATTTTTTATCAGAACTTTTTGACAAAGGCTCCACTTACTCCAACATCATATTTCAAATGGCAACTGTGTCGAGCTTCCACATTGGCCATAATGACTCTTCCATACCTTCCCTAAATATCTCTAAAGCCTTTTTGAGAGGAACCTTTCTTTTATATCCCTCCATGAGACCTTGCCGTTATGCTTCAAGCTCTAATTCAACCCCCTTTTTAACCTGTAACACACAGTAGATCGTATGTTCCTGATATAGAAAACAATGTTTTCTAGTGGCAGTTACATCAGCCAGGTGGATTTCGGAATTATAGGCACTTTCATGAAAACCTCCCTTTCTGATGTTTCACAAGGGAGAAGTTTCTCTGAGAACTAATGCATTCTTTCTTCCTAAGGTGGTATGTGAAGCAAACATAAATCAGTCAATAAACTTACCAGTATTTTTATCCACATAGTCAAACAAAGGCAAATACATTTTACATATTTTAGATGTTCATTGTCCGCTCAGATTCTGCCTTCATAGAATGAAACAATTCAGGAAATCTGATCAGTTGTTTATTGCCTTCTCAAAGCCAAAATTAGGTAAAGCTGTTGTTAAAGTTATGCTTTCTAGATGGTTGAGAGACTGCATTTCCTTTGTTTATAATAAAAACAATGTGGCTGTTCAGTTTATGCCTAAAGCTCATTCCTCTAGAGCAATATTAAGAAGGATTCCCATTGATGGCATTTGTGCTGCAGCAACTTGGTCCATAGTTTGTATGTTTGTCTCTCATTATAAATTAGATGTACAGTGTAGGTTACATTCTTCTTTCTGTTCCACCGTCCTCAGGAATGCCCTTCCTTGATACCACCCAGATAGACAGTTTGGGAATCTATCCAATGTGTTTAATCAGATGAAAATAGACAACATTGGATAAGAAAGTTGTGAACATACCATAATGATCAATCCACGTGGATTGATTTTCATGTGGTTCAGCCTCCTTCCCTCACCCCCCCCCCCTTTCCTAACTTGACACATATGACTTTAGGATGATGGGGTGGTTACTTTTCAACTCCCTGTCTGTGAATAGTCCTGTTCTGTTTCTTTGCTCCCCCTCTGTTGTCAATTGCAACATTTATCATATTTACTGTATTGTAAATCACTTGCATTAGACCGCTGCAAACTCTAAGGCATTAGGGTGGAGTACAGGGAATTATGATTAGGGAAGGAGTCAGAGCCCTGGATCTGAAGAAGCTTCAGAGTCATGCCAAGGTCAGATCCAGCAGGATTAGAAAACCCATGTGTTGAACCTGATGAAAATCAGATGACATTGATCTTTCGTTATGGTAAGCACATAACTTTTGATCTGATGATGTCGATTTTCATTCATTCCTCAACAGCTGGGTTCAGGTCCGATCCATGGATCTGACTCGGCCGTTGCTATAGCTTGTGGTGACAATAAAGCTCTCAAGCTTCTCCCTTACCCAGAACGCACCCCCCCAACATACTTCAGATCTTGTTTGCCGCTTTAGCAAAATAGACATGGTCATCTGAGCTCTTGAGCTTACTTTCACACAAGTGTATTTTTCATGGCTAATTTTTCCATAGATATATATATATATATATATATATATATATATATATATATATATATAGGTTCATAGGTTCATAGGTTTATACTAGGCTATCTGCCCTAAGGCATTTATAAGCCTAGCCCAAATTATTGTGGCTTACGCCACCCCTTATATGAAAAAATACTGTGCCCATTAGTTTGTTGTGCCTCTGTCCAGCAGTGACCCAGAGATGATTCCCGGGGTAAACCTACGATCTCCCATCCACAGGTCTAGATTTCTCTTGAACAGAGTCAGCGAGGTGCTCTGCCTCACATGGACCGGGATTTTATTCCACAGCATAGGGAGTCTCTGAGTGATAAATCTATCCCTCCAGCACGTCCTATTTATATCCGTGCTAAGGTTTAAGTCGCTTGCTCTAGTGGTTTTGGTGGATTTGGATTTTTTGAGGTGGAGCATGTCCATTAATTCCGGGTTGGACATGGCCTTGTATGTCAGGCACATGTCACCTCTGAGCAGGCGGTATGCGACTGAATAGAGCTGGAGTTTCTTCAATCTGGCAGCATATGACAGATTTTGGAGTCCCTTTATCCTTTTGGTGAGGAACTTTTGGGGTCTCTCCAATTGCTGCAGATGTCGGGTGAGATACATCCCGAATGGGGCATTGTACTCGATCATTGGTCTGATAAGTGAAGAGTACAGGGAACAATGACCTCACTAGATCTGGATGTGAATCCCTTCATGATCAGGTGGGCAATGTAGAAGGTCTTTCTAACCACTTTAGCAATGTGAGTGTCAAAAGAAAGGCCACTGTCAACCTGGGTCCCCAGGTCCCTGATAACCTCTTCTGTGCTTAGTGGATTGCCACCTATATGGTAGCTTGGGGTTACCTTGTTTTTCCCGAAGGGTATGACTATACATTTTTGGCGTTTAACTTCAGGCCATGGCTCTGGCACCAGCTATCTGTTTCCGTGAGTCCCTTCTGAAGGATATCAGTGTCCGATGCACTTTCCACTATGGCGCCCAGTTTGCAGTCATCTGCAAACTTTGTCAGCCAAAGTCCTCCCATGTTGGCCTGTACTTCTGAGAAGTAGATGCCAAACAATAGGGGGCCAAGGACCGAGCCCTGTGGGACACCACTTGTGACCGGCTTGGAGTCTGACACAGCGCCAGCAACTCTAACCCTGTGGGTTCTGTCCTTAAGCCAGTTTGCAACCCATCTTGTGACATATGGGTTTACATTTAAGCTGGTAAGTTTTTCTACAATACCCGAGTGGGGTATTGTGTCGAAAGCCTTTGCAAGGTCAAGGTAGGCTGTATGGACTGCCTTTCCCTCATCAATGGCCTTGGTGACTATTTCAAGAAGTCGACCAAGTTCAAAAGGCATGATCTTCCCTTGACAAAGCCAAACTGGGTCGGGTCCAATGTCTGCAAGTCCCCTATATCTTTGTTTATGAGCTCCATTATGATCCTCTCCATAGCTTTGCAGACTAGACTTGTTAAGCTTATGGGGCGGTAATTACCAGGGTCCGTGAGGCGCCACCTTTGTGGAGTGGGACCACAGTTGCCGTCACGCCACTCCTTGGGCACGTATCCTGTGGTAAGGCTGAGATTAAACAGCTGCCTTATGTGCGGGTTTAATTCCTCATTTAGCTCGTGTAGCACACAGCCGGGGACACCATCCGGTCCCATTGATGCTGTGTTTTTAGCTTTAGAGAGAGCAGCTTTCACCTGCGCATTTGAGATGTCCGGGAGGCTACACTCGGCTGGGATAGTTATCTCTCCTTTAGGGGGGAGAGGGGGGTGAAGTTTGCACTGAACCTGTCTGCCAGTATGTTGGCAATGTCTGTGGGTTCAGTGATTTTGTATCATTTTGGACTAATTCTGAGCATATCTGTGAGTTTCCACCCAGGTTCCTAACATAGCTGAAAAAGGCCTTATGATTGTCCTTTGAATCCATGGCAATTTTTCTCTCAAAATTGGCCTTAGTTGATTTTATGAGTGCTCGTAATTTTTACTAATAATGATCAGGGGTGACTTCCCTTTTATGGATTTTGTTCTATCATGTAATAGCTTTCTCCTCTTATTGTAAAGTTTGTTAATGGCTGGGGTCCACCAGACTGGACGTTTGCCCTTTGTGGAAAGAGTCTTGGTTTTATTTGGGATTGCCTGATCCATGCAGTCCTGGAGGTGTTCATAGAAGGCATTTGTAAGGGCTTCCGCAGCTTGGGTTGTGGTTTCCTCTGACTCAGGGGCCTTGAAGGATACCACACCAGTCTTGAGTAGTGTGAAGTTTGCTTTAGAGAAGTTCTTCACTATGGTCTTTTTGTTTGGGGTGGGGGGATGTGGATTTCCAGTGAGATTAGTTTATGATCAGATCTCACCAATGAGGGATATACTTCGGTGTGGAGCATTTTGTCCCCATGTTTGTGACAATGAGATCTAGTATATTTTCTCCTCTCGTGGGAACAGTGACTAGCTGTTCCATGGCATTTGAATTTATGAACTCCAGGAACCGTTGGGCTAGAAAGTTAGGGCTTGAGTAATGTTCCCAGTCTATATTCGGGTAGTTGAAGTCACCCAATATGATGGTGTTTGGAGATACATTTATACCCTCCAGTGTCTTCAGGAAGGCTGTGTGGGGTTCCTGAGTTTGAGAGGGTGGCCTGTAGCATGCTACAATTTGTAGAGCAGTTTTGCCTATTGTTAGTTGCACCTGGATGGTTTCCGAGCTTCATGCGTTGCCACCAACCTGGAGGTGTGAGTATCCTTTATGAATATGGATACACCCCTCCTTTTGTGGAGTGGTCCGGGTTTTGGGGCGGAACGCATGATATGAGGTAAAACCTAATAGTGCCGGGTGCTCTCAGGAGCCTTGAACCAGGTTTCAGTTACAGCACAGACATCGATGTTCTCCATACTGAGAAGGGCCTCGAGTGCGTGCATTTTGAGATTTAGACTTCTGGCATTGAGCAGCATTACCCTCAATTTCTTCCCATTTTTGTTTTCTAGGGTGGTAGGTTTAGAATTTGAGCCTTGCCTAAAAAGGCACTATGGGGTGGCAAGAGCCTTAGCCAATATCCGAATCCCAGGGTGACAGGTGCAAGCCGTCCCTTGCGAAGCAGCGTGGCTTGTCAAGCATGTCATCCCAGGCAGACAGACACTGGATCCCCTTTGAATGACACCAGACATTAAGCCAATTGTTAAAGCTGATCATCTTGTCTCTATATTGTGGCATCATTCTTGGTGAAGGAAGGATACTGCTCAGGGTTAGGGTCATACCTGCCTGGGCTACATAATCAGAGAGCTCCTCTATGTCTCTTTTCATGCAGTCCAGGGAGGTATGCGTCTCAGGTCGTTCACACCAGCATGGACAATGACTGTGTCATATTTGTACTTGCTGTGGAGTGACCCGAGTGCTTGTGTTATGTGGCGGATTCTAGCGCCCGATAGGCAGCTTACTGTGACCCTCTCCTTGTTCAGCCTGGTGAGTGGGACGTCAGTGTGTCTGACTATGGAGTCACCTATGACAAGTATGTTTGGTGTTGTATTTGGCCTTAAGGGCTGTGACTGCTTTGCACACTGCTTTTGTGGTTTATGTGTTGCTTTTGGGGTGTCTTGAGGTAGCAGTTGTTTGGGTGTCTGCTTTGGAGGCCTCTGCTGTTTAGGTAAATTTTACTCAGAGCCTCCGAGTATGTCTTTGTGTGTTTATGTGTTTGATTCAGTGGAGTGGTAGCATTATGTGAGGCTGGTTTTGTGGTGTGTGTAGTTGCCTTCTCCTCCTGTCTGGTCTTGCCAGTCCTGAGTTGAGAGAGCTCAGCCTCCAGTTTGGCTAAATAGCTGCATCTCTCATAAGTATTTGTGTTATGTGGGAGGAGGAGAGGGTTGTCTGTGTACATGAGGCAGTTATAACATTGCCTCAAGATTCCCAGATTCACCAGCTGGACCGGAGAGGAGATTGACAACTGACCTTTGGACATGCTAGAATAATATTGGGAAATCCTTAATTGAAAACAAGGGCCAGTGGGGAGTGAGGGTGTAGTGCTTTTAATTTTTAGTGCTGACTTATATAATTGCTTTAGTGAGCAAGTGCCAGGTAACTTGAGTGCAATGTGATACAAGTAACTAAATGCAAAACGACAAACAGTAACTTTCTTTCAAGTGAAACAAGGAAATAAGTACAGTAAGCAATGCAGATATCACTAGTGATCCACAGAAGCGCTGAGAAGTTGCGTATTAGGTGAATTAGCTTCCAGGGAAATAACAAGCAAACAAACAACAAGTATATAAACAAAGCTAGATTCAGTAGGCCTGGATCTAGTCTATGATAGAGCAAACAAGGTGAACCAATTTCAGTAAGATACAGTTCAAATATTCAGGCACTATAAACCTTTAACCAGAAAATTCCCAGCTCAGAAGGGCAGAGTCCAGCCTCTTCTCCCACAAGAGTGCAGTCCACGAACCTTCTTAATGTAAAATAACTGGCCTGAAGCCCAAGTGCCTAAACCAGAACTAATACACTTGGACACTGGGCTCTCAATCAGCAGTTCCCAACTTAGAAGGATGAAAGCTACCTGTCCTGCCACCACAGTGCTTGCCACAAACCTTCCTAATGTAAAACAACTGGTCTGAAGCCCAAGTGCTTAATCCAAAAGACTTGAATGATAGCTACACTTTAATCAAGTTACAACCAAGCAGTAATAAATACCATTGAATACTTTAGAGAATGTCTGGATTAGTGCTCAAGTTACACAAACAAAGCTAGATCCAGCAGGCCCGAATCCAGTCTGCCACAGCAAACAAGGCGCACCAACTTCAGTAAGAAACAGTTCAGATATGCATGCACTATAAGCCTTTAACCAGAAATTCCCAGCTCAGAAGGGCAGAGTCCATATATATATATATATATATGGGTCTACTTTGTTTCACCTAACTTCCAATTCACTGACTCCCATTTGACTGAGACCAAATGACTGAAATTTCATTTGACTGACACTTCATTTCACTGACAGTTCATTTGACTGACAAGTATTATTAGCAAGAAAATGGAATATGCCCCCTTCCCCACTGTAGTGCAACCCTGGAGTTAGAATATATAGTTGGGGGGTGTGGGGGGCGCAGCCCCCCACTTACTTTTCTTTTACTAAGCAATATTATATCAAAACTTAACAATATCTCATGAAATGAAGTGGGGGGCTGCGCCCCCTACACCCCCTGATGTGGGGGGGCTGTGCCCCCCACACCCCCCCAACTATATATTCTAACTCCAGGGTTGCACTACAGTGGGGAAGGGGGCATATTCCATTTTTTTGCTAATAATACTTGTCAGTCAAATGAACTGTCAGTGAAATGAAGTGTCAGTCAAATGAAATTTCAGTGAAATGGGGTCAGTGAAATGAAAGTCAGTGAATTGGAAGTTAGGTGAAATGAAGTAGACCCATATATATATATATATATATATATATATATATTTTATTTTTTTTTCTCTTACACTTTTATATACCTTTCTTTGCTGGTATTTTCATGGTTATTTTTATTTAACTTTTTCTTTACACTTTTCACTGAACTCTTGCGTACCATTGTTGCTACTTTTTCCTCCCTTGCCCTTATTTCTCATAACCTTATTTAAAAAAAAAACAAACTCTTTGCTATCTGCTTTTCTTCTTCCTTTTTTTCAAAGATATCTTAAAAAGGCCCTTCGGGGTTTAAGAAATGTAAAAATTGTGGTCGTAAACTTCCATTCTCAGACACACATGATTTGTGTGTTTATTGCCTGGGCCCAGACTACCTGAACATAGATTATTGTATTTGTAAAAATTTTAAGTAGTGAGCTATTGCGGATTGTAAGAACAAATTGATATTAAAAGGTTTGTTACCTTCTGCTTTTTTCTGAAGCAATTACTGGGTCTCAACCCCCTAAAACTATTTCTAAGGAGACTTCAAAAAATTTCTCGAGACCGTCTTGATCTTTTACTTCTTCATTGTTAGAACATCCAAAAAAAAGTCATAGGACAGATCCAAGGCTTCTTCCAATAACCTGATATTCTCCAACCATTGACCTGGTGTCATCTAGGGTTCCAACTCTGTTTTTGGAAAGGTGGCATTCAAAATCTCTTCCTGTAGCCTCCTTTTGTTTAGCCAGGAGTCTCACCGAAGCTGATGTTTATAGGATGATGAGGAGATTTATCTTAGTGCTGATACAGGTGGAGGTTGTCCCAGCTCCTACCCCTTTGGGTCAGGAAGTCTTGGTTTGCTCTATCCTTCCACTATTGGATCCTTTTCTGATCCAGCAGGCCATTTCAGAGCCCTTGGATCTAAGTTTACAGAGGCCATCTGGGTTGGATCCCAGGATATTTTTATTCTCTGATCAGAAAATTTCTCTGAGTGCTCCAGCGCAAGTTCAGAGCCAGATGACTCTGAGCCATAGTGTCCCTGCCAGATCTGAGATGTTGAAGTTGACTCTGAAGTTGTCGGAGCCGTCTCTGCCCCTGGTGCCCTGGCATTGGACAGGTCAGCTCTGACCTCCTCCTTTGGTAGAATGCCTTCGAGGCAGACAGAGCCAGTGAGGTAGAACTGTGACTTCATGGCTCTGTCAGCTTCCTTCTCCCCATGACACTCTGCTTTTGAGGTGCTGGAGAGAATTTTCTCTGCTTTGGCAGGATGGGCAGTCTCTCCCCCCTCGGATCTCCCTTCAGGATCTCATGTATCTCTGTGCCTTGAGCCTCAACATTTGACTACACAGCGACAGCCAGCCCAAACTTTCCAGGCTACCCAGCAGGGTATCACCATTTCTTCTGATACTTTTCTGGAGCATCCCACCGAAGAATTACCTTGGAAGAGAAAGTGCAAAAGGAGGCACTTGGATTCTCCGCAGGAATCTATTACTGAGGATACAGATTTCGATGAAGTGGAAGGATCCCCAAGATCACCACCTGAAAACATCTCATTTGGAGGCATCCTAGAGATTCTTAAGCAAAGGGGTGGTTGGTCCTCCGACAATCCTTCTCTGGAGGAATCAGTATTCCTGGAGGCATTTGGACCTGGCCCATCTACCTCCTGGGTGACTGTACTCCCTGATGAGCTTATTGATTTGATCTCTAAGCAGGCGTGGAAGGAGCCTGACTCTGTTGAATCTGTCCCCAAGAGACTGGATTGGATTCTGGCACCACGTGCAGGAAGGGTGTTTTGGAGTAAGGGAGTACTTGTAGATGCTATGGTTGTGGCAGCCACTTTAAAGGAACTTGCAGAACAGCGTTCCACTGTCCATCCCCCCAACAATGAGTCTAGGGATTTGGACAGATTCGGGAAGCATGTATATGCTTCAGTGACGTTTGCCCTCAGATCACTGAACTACCTGGCACACTTTTCAAGACCCCAAAGGGACTTGATTAAGAAACTATCAAAATCCCTTTTTGATACTAGTACTACTGAGGCTCAGGCTTCTGTGGCCTCACAGTTGGCACCCCTTCAGTCCATTTCAAATTCATCTATGAGGCTTGTCTCTCAAGCAGCTAAGGGTATCTCAAGGGCAGCGGGTTCAGGCATTTCCATTAGGAGGCATGCCTGGTGCTCCTGTGTGACTTTGCAGAGTCCAAGTCCTCTTTCATCAGTGCTGCTTTTGACAGAACCTCTTTATTTGGCCCCAAAGTGAAAGAAACACATTCTAGGTGTGAGTAGGATGGAAAGACCTTCTCTGCAGTGGGAGTATGTTTTTCAACCCCCCCCCCCCCCCAAAGGTCTTTCTCTAGATACCAATGGAAAGGACGACAAATGTGGTCAAAAAATCCCAGGGTCCTTTCCAAGATCCATGTGGAGATAGTTCCCCCAGAGGGGGGAACTCAAATGGAAGATGCCGTCCACGTGACAGAGGTCACCTGCAAAACCAAGGGTCTAGATATTATTGTTCTGATGGACCCTTTCAGCACTCCTGAAGGAAGCCCAATTGTCTCCCTCTGGAGGCAATCAGAAGTCACTTATCTCTGCACCAGAGAGCCTGACTAGACATCACAAAAGATTTGTGGGTGCAAAAGATTATTTCCAGAGGTTATATAATTCTTTTTTCCCTTTCACCTCCATTGTCATGCAAATTTCTTGATGTTCCACCCAATCAGAGGAAAACAGCAACACTAGAAATAAAAAAGCTGCTAGAAAAAGAGTCATCCAAGAGTTCTCACCAGACCAGATAGAATCTGGAAGTTGCTTGAGATTCTTTTTAGTGCCAAAGAGAATAGGGGACTGGAGACCAATTTTGGATCTCAGCAACTTAAACAAATCAGTTTGACACACAAAGTTTCAGATGATCAAGGTTCAGTCCATTTTGCCCTTTTTGGGAAAGGACGACTCAATGTGCTCAGTAGACCTTCAAGAAACATACTATCATATAAAAATGAACTGACAGTCCAGAAGGTACTTAACCTTCTGGCTGAAAGCCAGACATTAACAGTTCAGAGCCCTGCCCTTTGGTCTCATCACACCCCCTCAGGGTGTTCACCAAATGCATGGCTGTGGTAGCAGCTCACTTGAGACTGCAGGGATT
This sequence comes from Protopterus annectens, assembly GCF_019279795.1. Classification (NCBI taxonomy): domain Eukaryota; kingdom Metazoa; phylum Chordata; order Ceratodontiformes; family Protopteridae; genus Protopterus; species Protopterus annectens. Next base: position 226,047,907 of record NC_056746.1, read on the forward strand.
CTGGGTGTTTCTGTATGTATATGACTGGTATTATTCTGGCAAGCTATATCCATAGTAAAATTACATTTAAGAGAGGCAATTGTTTAAGCTCCAAACTGGTTTATTTAGCTAAATGTGAATCATGTGCAGCATATTATGTATGTAGGAAAGACTGAATGGTCTCTGAAAAACAAGATATATGAGCACATTTAAGAGATCAAGAACAAAAAAGAAACCAGTGCTCTTTATACAGACATTCCCAAGTATGTGAACATTTTAGCAAATTTAGATTTGGTATTTTGGAGATTATTAACATAGATCCCAAGGGAGGGGACTGGAAAAATCTTTTACATAAAAAAAGATATTACAATAGCAACAGAGGTTAGCCGCAGACTGCCCCCAGGTCTGAATGAATCCATGTCCATAGTCCCAGTTTTAAAGGAAAAAGCCGACAGGCTTTAAAAAGATTTATTACGTTATTTTGACATGGTTACTATAAGAACAAGGTATACATTTTGTCGTTTACAAAATAATATTGCTTCAAAAAGTAGAAAAGTTTTAATGTAAAAGTTTAGAGATTAAAACACTTTTAATTTTTTAATCTTTCTTTAAAAGGACAACCTGTGAAGGGTTACTGATTTGTTTTTAAACTGGTACGCCATTGGCGAAACTTCCACCAATTGTTTTTTGTGGGGTATTTAGCAGAGCTGTTAACTGATTTTAAGACATTCTGATGAAGTCCCCGTTGTAGAGGGACGAAAGCACTCAATGTGTATTTAATAATGTAGATTTTGGTGCTGTGTACTCAGTGTACTCTCTGGTGCATTTTTTTATTTTAATTTTTACTGGTTCATTGTAAATGTCCCTCACCTAGTTATTGTGTTTGCTCTTTCTAAGCTACTCGAAAAGTGTATTCATCTCCAGGTCATGAAATTCTTACTAACAAATAACCTTCTCTCAAACACTCAGCATAGGTTTCGTCCATCGCATAGTACCACTACTACTCTCTTATCCTTCACTAATGCTGTAAACCATCACAGGAATAACAACAGTTTTGTATCTGCCATCTTTCTAGATCTATCAAAAGCTTTTGATATGGTCTCCCATTCCAAACTAATAGATGTACTGACGACCATCCTTCTTACCATCTGCCACAGCTTGGTTTAATAACTATTTATCTGGCAGTCAACAGTCTGTTCTATGGCAAGGTGACCTATCTCCATGCCCTCCTTTATCCATTGGTGTCCCCAAGAATCTATCTTGGGCTTTCTCCTTTTCTCCCTCTTTACTAATAATCTACACACAGCTGGTCAACATGGCTCTGTAATAATACAGTATGCAGATGATTCAACATTTATCTGTGCTGCCACTTCTCTATCATCTCTTCATTCTCAAACACAGGAATCCTTCACTTCTGTTGAAACCTGGTTAGCCAATGCCTATCTAATCCTGAACCCAAACAAAACTAAATTATTAATCTTCCAACCTAGCAAGACATCTGTCTCATGCCCACCATTTAACATAATAGCCAAAGACAGTAATGTCATCTCCCCGACAACCCACACAAAGCTTTTTGGAGTGGAACTAGACAATAACCTAAAGTTTAACTTTCATGTCTCCCTAACAATAAAAAAGTCCATAAGAAACTTGGAAGTCTATATAGGCACAAAAGGTTCCTGACCAAAATGGCCAAAATTACATTAGCACAAACCCATCTGCTCTGCACTCTACAATATGCATATCCAGTTTTAACTAATCTTGGGAAAACTGACTTATCTAAACTAGAAGCATGTTATAATAAAATTGCTAAGTTTGCGTATGACTGCCCATATAGAACACATCATTGTACAGCTTTAAGGATACTAGACTGGCTTGAACTTCCCAAAATTATTCTTTACAACCAACTCTCTCTAACTCACAAAATTGTAACACAACCAACCAGAATCCCCACACTACAAAATCTCATCCTTCTTTCAGTTCCAGCAGACCACTTCGCTCTAACAATAAGAACTTATTCACCATCTCCAAGGCCAACAGCACTGCAGGAGAATCTTTATTTTCTTTTTGCTATATATCTCATATATGGAACTCCCTTCCTAACTGCATTCTTTCAATCTTGTCCACTAACCACTTTAAGCCTTCACTTAAAGCTTATCTAAAAAATAAGTGGCTATGTGCCTATACTAACCCCTCGTGAATGCTCTGCTACTTCACAGTATACCCCAACCATATCTGACTTCTTCCCCAGTGTTTAATCTTTTATTCCTACCGGCCTGTCTTAACCTTATATCTTAACATAAGTCATGCTTTACAAATAGTATTAGCTATGTTCAAAGCCTATGTTTTGTTGTCATGATGTAACAAATGTGTATTTTCTTATGTATACTACATTTTGTTTACTTTATACTTCATTGATTATTGTAATTTGTGCATTAAAATTTACTGTTACTCATGGAGCTTTTCTCCCCAGGCCTCTACTGAAAAAGGACCTGTGTCCAATCGGACTTTCCCGGTAAACAAATGTTAAATAAATAAATAATTATCTTTTTAGTCTCTTCCCACATATCCTTAGCTGCCACACCAGAATAATTTTAAATCCGTACACCTAAATACTTCATTTTATCATGTCCCCATAAATATGGATATTGCTGAACTAATTCATATGTGGGTACTGGGTACATCATTTACCACTATTGCCTTTCTTTTAGCTTCATTAATTTTGTATCCTGAAAAGATTTGAAACTGTTTCAAAATGTTCAATACCCTGTAATATCTCTTTCTGGTTTTGTCAGGTATAAGATAACATCATCTGCAAATAGAGCCCGCTTTTCTTGACTACCATACCAATTATATCCTTGAATTTCTGAGTCCCTTATTTTCTTTGCCAATGGTTCTAAATAAAATACAAATAACAAAGGGGAAAGAGGACACCCTTGCCTGGTTTCTCTGCTCAAGCAGAAATTATCAGAGAGGAATCCACCCAATTTAATTTTTTCGCCTGAAATCCATATCCTCCTAATCAACCTTATAATTTTTTCAGGAAATGCAAATGCTTCCATTGCCCTGCTCATAAAGTATCAGCTTACTCTGTCAAATGCTTTCTCTGCATCAAGACCCACCAGCAACAATGGTATTTTCTTACATTTTGCTTCCGTCTGGATCATCAGTGTTTTGTTAATGTTGTCAAATGTTTACCACATCTCCACAAAACCACATTGATCCATGTCTATCAATTTTGTCATTATTTAGGATCATAGGCGGTTACTAGGCTAATGGGCCTGGGAACCCTTACAAGCCTAGAGTTTATCCCCAAACAAGAAACCTCAGTCAGCATCTGTCGCCCCTGGTAATACGGGACAAAGGTGGAACCTCTGGGACAAATTTATGGTATCCCATCTTTTGCCATTCTTGTAGCCATTATAGACATGAACACTTTATAATTATGGTTTATTATGGAAATGGGCCTCTATGAAGCTAGATCTAGTGGATGTTTACCCTCTTTAGGTATTACAGCTACCACTGCTTTCTTCCAAAATGTTGGTACTTCTCCTCTTAAAATACTGTTAAACAAACCTTCCAGATCTTTCAGTTTTTTCCCTCCTAGCTTCCAGACTTCCACAGGAATACCATCTATTCCCTGAACCTTTCCTATAAATTGGTTATACATCGCAATTTTTATCTCATCTCCTCCTATCCTGTCACTCTCCTACTTTGGACACATAGAAGAAGAGTATGGATTCTGTTCAAGCAGCTTTATTTATACAAAGACATCACTATAGAAGTTTACTGACTTTAACTTACGTAACTTATATACAAACTAACTGCTGTAATTATACATGCTTATTCTCTGGCTGCACTCTCAAAATGGCACTAGGAATTGCATTTGCTTAACATTTATGCATGCACACTCAGTCTTTGACATGCTTCTTAAAGATACAGCACACAGCATGTGCTTTCTGATCTCTATCCTCCCTCTTGAAAACAAAACATGCAATGTTATGAAACTTTTTGGCATGCAGATATCACAGACAGTTCTTAGTCATGCATTTGTACAAGATATAATACATATATACAGAGTTTAAGTCCATGTTGCTACTATTTCACACTGGGCTTAGATACTCGTCCATAACGTGTGACATAAAATTGGGAATTGGGCTTAACTATTGGAACTGTCTGTGAAAAATGTTTGATCTCTGATTTACTTGAAGTACCTTCAGGAATGGAATCAGAGGTAGGACCACCCTCTGGGATGGAAACAGCATTTGGTTCAATCTGAGATTTAGTATCTAAGTCAATATAATAATGTTGTGATGATGATTCTGGTACAGGTAACAGATGCTTAAAGTTTCGCCTGTACTGCATACCTTCCTGTCTATAAGGTAGGATCTTGGTTCAGGACATTTGCCAATGACTTGTCCTATATAGTTGAAACCTTTTTCTGTTTAAAGTCTGACCGTTTCTCCTTCCCTTAATGGAGAAAGAAGTTTGCTCGACTTGTATGATGACTTCTGGATAGAATGCTTTTTAAATAATTGAGCCTTGATGCTCTTATTATTCTTGGCTTTAGGCTTTAGTAGATTGGTAGTAATAGGCAGCATAGTTCTTGTTTGCCTAGAAAGAAGTCATTGAGCTCGAGATCCGAGAACATCATGTGGTACATTCCTAAGGTTAAGGAGATTTAAGAAGACATCTGAATTGTCATGTCTTGACCTTTCAAGTAGTTTCACACTCTGCACATCTTGCTTAGCCAGGCCATTAAACTGACGATACTCAGGACTGCTAGTAGTGTGTAGAAAGTCCCATTCTGTTGCAAATTTCTGAAACAACTGGCTAGTAAATTGAGTACCATTGTCAGAAACGGGTCTATATTAGCAAATCAAAAAACCCTTTAACCGAATACGTAAACGTCGACACCTATAACTAGAGTCCAAAGAAACACCAAGTCAGCTGAACTTCCAAAGGTCTCCTCTGTCGAAAATAGTAGCAATGTAGATAGATAAAAACACCAGATAGAAGACCACCACGATGCTGTAAAATCTTCTGTTTTCCAATTCAAGAAGCCTCCCAGTTAACATACGAAAAAGACAGTTTTACTAATTTCGCTCATTGTCATGCATGGAGTATATTGCTGACGTAACCATGTGACGTCAACTATCACTATGCAAGAAAGACAAGTGTTGAATAACTGGGAGGCTTCTTGAATTGGAAAACAGAAGATTTTACAGCATCGTGGTGGTCTTCTATCTGGTGTTTTTATCTACCTATAACTAGAGTATCAAAAATCCCGAACGCACTAAACAGCGAAAAATAAAATAACGAACTGTCATAGTCTGCCAACCCCACCACCCGCTACATACTACCTACCCAAACAAAATAAATAAACCACATACATACACTAACCAAACCCTACTTCTAACCTAAAGTAAAGCACCAAAACCCTACTTCTAACCATACACTAAACCCCACAAACACAACTAACTATGCACTATCCTTAACCCCTCCCTAACCCTAAGGTCCGTAACTACCGCACAAGTCCCCTACAGACATACACCCAAAAAAAAAAAATGCACATACATATAACAAAACCCTACTTCCAACACTACACTAAACCCCACATGCACAACTGTCTATGCACTATCCTTAACCCCTCCCTAACCCTAAGGTTCGTAACTACTGCACACTTCCCCTACAGACATACACCCAAAACAAATAAATAATACACATACATAAAGCTAAATAAAACCCTATTTCTAACACTACACTAAATCTTACATACATTACCTATCTATTAACTTGCCTTAACCCACATCCTAACCTTAAATTCCTGTCTATTGCGCACTTACCTTACGGAGCTATACCACAGACGGGCCAACCATTGCACTGTGACATTTCCAATGTAAGAGTGTTCAATTTCGCCGTTGGTTCTTACACACGGGTTCGGAGCCGATCCTCGGCTCTGAGTCGGCCGAATTACAAAGCTCTGAATCTCAGAGAAGCTCGAGACCAGCCCATATCCCACAATCCTCCCTGCCATTACTCAGATCTAGTTTGCCGCTGCAACAGACCCTTTGTGGCCTAACCCTCCTTCTTTGGGTGTGTTTTTTTTTGTGAGTGTCTTCTTTATATAGCCCTTTCCACATATAGGATTAGCAGTTTTTCTATACTCATTAGTTATTGTTGTTATATTAGTATGTCAGAAAAAGCTAAATCTGGCTTTAAAAGATGTCAGTGTGGGCAGAAAATGTCCATTACTGACAATCATGCTTCCTGCGTCTACTGTCTTGGCCCTCTCCATCTCCAAGAGGATTGCTCTATTTGCCATTCCTCTAGCGGGAGGGTCATGACAGATAGGTGCAGGAAGCTCATAGACAGAGGATTACTGAAGCCTGCCTTTCAAGAGGCTTTGGACAAGTCTGATCAGGCTTCTAAATCCTCAAAGAGGTCGAAGATGTCGGAGCCCATGTCATCGGCTCTTGAGTTCATCTTCTAAGGTTCGTTCGCCGGTTCCACAGATCTCGGGGCCGAGCATCGAACATTTATCTTTTCCTGAGCCCCAGATCTTGAAACAGGTGTCAGAACTGCCACCAACATCCATTCTTCGGTCGGTGCCATCTTCGGCTCCTTCGACCCATTCTTCCAGACCTTTGTCTGAGACAGATGTGGATCGTGTCGTGCAAAAACTCATGGAAAGCACGGCCCTTTCCAAGTTAATTGCAGTTTCCTCCCAGTTGGTGTCTAAACTAGAAGGCCTCCCCATATCTCCAACGGGTCCTCCTTCGAGACCCATCCAAATCTCGGAGCTGGGAGAGGATGACCTGATGATAGTGGAGCCCTCGGTGCCGAAACCGTCCATTGCAAGATCGACACCATTGACTTCGACTCCTTCGGAACCGATAGGGGAGTCGCGGGGCCGACTGTCTTTGCTCGGTTCCGGGACCGAGAGTCGTACCGACCTGTCGGTACCGACTCTCCCTCTCGGGGCCTCGGCACAGACTGGCTCGGCTCCATCCTCGGGGTCGGAGCCCATGGCACCTGGGTCTGGGATCCTTCCGTGTTCTTCGGAACCGGGGGGGAGCCCTCGGCCAGGGGTTCAGGGGCCTTTGACCTTATGAGGAAGGTATTGTCTGCACAGACAACCACATCATCAGGGGAATCTTCTCCTTCCCCAAAAGGGCCACTTTCTGTTTCTGCTCTTATGATCCATCCCAGGCGTAGAGCCCAATTGCCTCAGCCACCCCCAGAGGGTTCCCCCTGTTCCTTGGAGGCCTCACCAGAAGCCCCCTCTGATGAGGTCCAGAGGAAACGGTTGTGCAAGAGGAGGCACATAGATTCCCCACAGGAATCTCTAACGTCTGACACCGACTTGGATGAGGCAGTGGGGTCCCCCAAATCACCCTCGGAGGATGTGTCATTTGCAGACATCCTGGAGATCTTGAAACAGAAGGTTGATTGGCAATCCCTAGCCCCCACTGAGGACGAGTCGGTGCTGCTGAAGGCTTTTGGGGCTCAACCTTCTACCTCCTGGGTGACTCCGCCCTTCGATGAATTAATGGATTTGATTGCTCGAAGGGCGTGGGAGGCACCTGACACACTGGAACCAGTCCCTAGGAAACCAAACAAGTTCATCACTGCCCCCCCAGATAAATGTTATCTCACCAAGGGAGTTCCTGTCGACACTATGGTGGTGGCGGCAGCCACGAAAAAGGAGATATCTGAGTCTTCCTCATCTGTTCATCCTCCTAATAAGGATTCTAGGACTATGGACAGATATGGGAAGCGCATTTTTAGTTCAGCGACTTTTTCCATGCGTTCGATAAACTATTTGACCCACTTCACACATTTGCAGAGGGATCTCATCAAAGAGCTGACAGATACCCTCCAGGGTAACACAGATGCTGCTGTTTCAGAAAAAGTAACAGCCCAACTTAACACCCTCACCTCCATAGTAAACTCATCCATGAGGCTCATCTCGTATGCAGCCGAGGGATTGAGTAGAGCTGCAGCTTCAGTGATTGCTCTTCGAAGACAATCATGGATGCAGCTGTTTTCCTTAGCGGAAGCCTTCAAGTCTTCTTTTGCCAATGCCCCTTTTGATGGTGCCACACTTTTCGGGCTCAAGGTTAAGGAGACTCTCACTCGGTGCGAGCAAGAGGGAAAGACCCTGTCTGCTGTCGGGGTCCATTTTTCCGCTCCTACTAGACCATACCCCAAAGGGCAACGAGGCGGAAAAATGTGGTTCCGTAAGAATCAGGGATCTTTCCAGACCACACAGAGTGATACTCCCTCCAGAGGCAGAGGAGTGGGTAGAAATGGAAGACGCCACCCCGGCGGCAGAAGGGGTCTGCATAACCAAGGCGACAGGGATTCCGTCCCTGGGAAGCCTTTCCAGCACTCCTGAAGGGAGGCCCGGCTGTCCTGCTCTGGAGGCAGTCGGGGGTCGCTTGGCTTTATACCCACTGGCCTGGCTAAACATTACTTCTGATTCTTGGGTAAAAAGCATTATAACCAGAGGATACAAAATCCCCTCCTCTTCAACGCCACCTCTGCAAAGAAAGTTTCCAGACGTGCCACCCTGTCTCCGAAAGCTAGCAGCTGTAGAAATTTCAAAGCTGCTCGAAAACAGAGTCATCCAACCAGTCCCGGCGGACCAAAGAGAATTCGGAACTTACTCAAGGTTCTTTTTAGTTCCAAAAAAGACAGGGGACTGGAGACCGATCTTAGATCTCAGCCATCTCAATAACTTCGTGAAGAAGGAAAAGTTCCGGATGGTCACGCTTCAATCGATCCTTCCATTCTTACAGAAGGACGATTGGATGTGCTCTATAGATCTCAAAGATGCGTACTATCACATCAAAATGGCCAGACCGTCCAGAGATCACCTGCGCTTCCGGCTAGGAGCCAGTCACTTTCGGTTTTGAGCTCTGCCCTTTGGACTCACCTCAGCCCCCAGGGTATTCACCAAATGCATGGCAGTAGTTGCGTCTCACTTGAGACGACAAGGATTCCAGGTGTTTCCCTATCTGGACGACTGGCTCCTCACCGCCACCACCGAGCGTCGCCTATTGCAAGCCAGAGACTACACAATCGGCCTTTGTTCCCACTTAGGGATATCCATAAACTTCGAAAAGTCTTGCTTATTGCCCTCACAGTGTATTTCCTTCATCGGAGCAGACCTAAATACACAATCGACACGACTGAAGCTCCCCCCAATAAGAGCTTCAACACTCAGACAGCAGGTTCTTCTTCTTCTGGTCAGCAAGAAAGCCTCAGCCAAACTGGTGTTAAAAGTGTTGGGACTGATGGCAGCTGCACTAATTGCAGTTCCTATGGGAAGGTTACACGTGAGGATCCTACAATGGCTGCTCTTCGCGCAGTGGTCATTCCAACACCTACCCCTAACGCACGAGATCAGGATAACAGAATCTTGCAGACGGGACCTCTCATGGTGGGTGCGCGATCAGAACCTCACTGTGGGTCGTCCGTTCGTTCTACCCAGTCCAACAGCCACAATAACCACGGACGCTTCCCAGATAGGGTGGGGGGGGCCTTTTTCAGTGAAGAACAGTCCAAGGAGAATGGTCCAGCATGGAGTACACTCTACATATAAATGTTCTGGAGTTGAGGGCGGTGTTCCTGGCTTTGCAACACTTCCAAGCCCTCTTACCTCTAGGAACAGTAGCAGTTCAGACAGACAACATGTCTGTAGTCTGGTACATAAACAAACAAGGGGGGAACCAGGTCTTACCCGTTATGCAGAGAGGCCATGAGAATTTGGCAATGGGCAGGGTCCACGGGTCGCTTTCTGATAGCAACTCACATCCCGGGGTCATCCAACATCATTGCGGACAGGTTGAGCAGAGCCATCCTGTTACCTCACGAGTGGTCCATCAATTCACAGACAGCGGAAAAGATCTTCCGCAAATGGGGCCAGCCTTGCTGCGATCTGTTTGCTTCCCCGTTGAATGCAAAATGCAGAAGCTACTTTGCTCTCTTACCCCCTCCGGGGGATGTCCCCAGGGACGCACTGATACACGATTGGCCGCCGGGTCTCCTATATGCATTCCCACCGACTCCCTTGATTCCCAGATTTCTACAGAAAGCCAGGAACCTGGAAAGGACTATAATACTTATAGCCCCATTCTGGCCTCGTCAAATATGGTTCCCCTTTCTTTAAGCCCATCAAATAGAGGAACCATGGATTCTGGACCCAGTACCAGATCTACTGACACATTCGTCGGGAGTTCCTCACCCGTCTCTACAGTCCCTCAAACTAGCAGCTTGGCTGCTCCGCTTCCCTGCCTAGCCAGGTCTCATCTACTCCCCCCGGCAGTTCAACACATTCTGGTTGCTTCTCATAAAGCTTCCACTACTAAACTCTATACGAGTAAGTGGAAACACTTTGTATATTGGGCATCTAGTCAGAACTTAGACCCCTTGGTAGCTCCTCTACATAAAATTTTAGAATTCTTATCCATCCTTTTTCACGAAGGAGCTTCTACTTCCATGCTAAGAGTACAGTTGGCGGCCATTATCAAACTTCCATATTGGTGAGGAAGGTTCTCCCATTATGTCTCACAGAGTTTGTAAGGCCTTTATGAAAGGAACCTTCCATCTTAGACCGCCTGTCAGAAAACCTTTCTTTCCATGGAGCCTGAATTTGCTGCTGTCGCAACTCATGTTGCCACCTTTTGAACCTGTTTCATCATGTCTCTTAAAGTTCTAATCATGGAAGACGCTGTTTCTCGTCGCCGTGACCTCAGCTCGTAGAGTATCAGAGCTGCAGGCATTATCGGTCAGACCACCTTACTTGATATTCCATCCAGACAGGGTCTCTTTGCGTACAAATCCATCTTTCCTTCCAAAAGTATGCTCAGTTACGAATATTAACCAGTCTATAGAACTCCCTACCTTTTTCAAAAAACATACTAACAAACTGGAATATATGTTGCACAAGTTGGATGTTCACAGGCAATTAAGATTTTATTTAGATAGGACCAAAGCTTACAGGAAAACGGATCAGCTCTTCATCGCATTTGCAGACAATAAAAAGGGCATGGCAATTACTAAACATACACTATCTAAATGGCTTGCTGACTGTATAACATTTGTATACACTAAATCAAAGCAATCCTTACCCACCAAACCTAAGGCCCATTCTACCAGATCCGTCTCCACTTCCTTAGCTCATGCAGCTCGTTTGCCTTTGGACACTGTTTGTGCAGCAGCCACGTGGTCTAAACCACATACTTTCATCACTCATTAGAGAGTGGACAAGGTCTCCAAGGATAGGACATCATTTGGTTCCATTGTGCTTAGGAACGTTCTTCCATGAGTCACTCGGGGTTACGGAGCTAGGGACGCTACCCGTGTGTAAGAACAAATGGCGAGATTGAACACTCTTACATAAAGAAGTTATGTCCTTACCATAATGTTTCATGTAGAGTGTTCATCTCGCCTTTGTTCTTACATTCCCTCCCTTTCCCCCCCACGTGTTTGGAAGAACTGGTAGGATTAGAGTCTGATCGACGTGTCTTGACCCCTTCCAGGGTATATGGTTCCGTGTGTCATGGGATATATGCTTAGACCATTAGTTATTGCTATGGCGAGAGAGTGTCTCTGAATGGCTGAAGAGAGTGTTTACTTCTAGCACTGCAGGTGTTGGATGTTTTGGTCTGGTTTGTTTGCAAACTTGATCTGAGTAATGGCATGGAGGATTGTGGGATATGGGCTGGTCTCGAGCTTCTCTGAGATTCAGAGCTTTGCAATTCGGCCGACTCGGAGCCGAGGATCAGCTCCGAACCCGTGTGTAAGAACAAAGGCGAGATGAACACTCTACATGGAACGTTATGGTAAGGACATAACTTCTTTTTTTCGCTGTTTCGAATGTTCGGCATTTCCGTATTTCGCGCAATATGTGTCGCTCTTTCCGTATTCGCAATTACGGTCTTTTGCTCTACTAATAGGAACCCATCAGAAATAACTTTGTGCAGAGTACCATGAACTGAGAAATGACATTTCAGCTTAATAGCAGTAGTAGATGTTGGATTAGGTAGTACATCAGTCTCAAACCAGTTTGCATAAGAGTCTGCCAATACCAAGTAGTATTGATTGCTCCACTTGAAGATGTCACTGGCTACTGTCAACCAAGGTAGTTCAAGAACTGGATGTAGCTGAAGTGGTTCTCTTTGCAAGTATGATGTAGTACTATTGCATACTGAACAAGAAGAAAGTACTTTATCAGTTGCCCAATACAGTAATCATAGGTGACTCGATAGTGAGGCACACTGATGTCCCACTTGATTAGGTTGAATAAGGAGAAGGTAACAGTCAGCTGTCTATCAAGTGCCAGAATCCGACACATAACACACACACACTCAGGTCACTCCACAACAATTTCAAGTATGACTCTGTCACTGTCCATGTGGGTGTGAATGACCTAAGATGCACCTCCCTGGACTACATGAAAAGAGACATGGAGAAGCTCTTGGATTATGTGGCCCAGTCAGGTATGACCCGATCCCTGAGCAGCATCCTACAATCACCCAGAATGATACGGCAGTACAAGAAGAAAATGATTGACTTTAACAATTGGCTAAGTTTCTGTTGTCATTCTAAGGGGATCCAGTATCTGTCTGCTTGGGATGACATGGTTGACAGCCTTCGATGCTTTACCAGAGATGGCATTTGTCACCCCTGCGTTTACTGATACTGGCTAAGGCTCTTGCCACCCCTATATTGCCTTTTTTGGGTGATGTTCCAAAAGCCAAATTACCACCATAGCAGCTATAAATAAATGCAACATGAGGGTCATGCTGCTCAACACTAGAAGTCTAAATCTCAAGATGCACTTGCTCGAAGCACTCCTCAAATTGGAGAACATTGACATTTGTGCTGTAACGGAGACCTTGGTTAAAGCAGCAGAAAACACTCATGCGTTACCAGGCTATAACTTATTCCACACCTTTCGGCCCCAGAACATGGACTGAAGCTCCAAAGGTGGTGGTGTCTCCATATTCATAAAGGATATGCACACCTCCAGACTAGTAGCCCAGCATAACTCATCTGAGGTATTTCAGGTACAACTAACATTGGGTAAGATGGCGATTCAGGTCATAGCCTGCTATAGTTTCCAGCCATGTCCCAAGACTCTCACTCCACGTTCCTAAGCACCCTGGAAAATATTAGGGTCCAACCCAACACTCCTGTACTAGGTGACTTCAACTATCCCTCCATCAGCTGAGAAAACTACTCGTACACCAATACACTGGCCCAGCCCTTCCTGGAATTCATCAATTTCAATGACCTGGACCAGCTCATTCTTACCCCCACTAGAGGAAACAACATCCTTGACCTGGTTATTATTAACGTGGGTAACTGTTGCTCTACACCAGTAGTCAATTTCTCCCTGGTTAGATCCGACCACAAACTGATCACCATGGAAATCCACATCTCACCCACACCACCCACAAAAAGGTAACCACCATGAAAAACTTCTCCAGAGCTGACTTTGGGCTCCTAAAAACAGAGGTGGCTAACTTCATGGCACCCATGTCAATGGAAAATAGATGCATGACTGCCGAATCATACACCAATGCACGGTACAAACACGTACATAAATGCATGGAACTAACCATACCCAACAGAACCAAGATGGCTCTCCTCCAAAAAAGGAAACCAATCTGATGGTCCCCTGCCATTAATAAACTCTAAAATAGAAGGAAGAAACTGTTGCAGAAAAAGGTGAAGTCCCAATACTGGAAAAAACTCCCTTATTAGCCTCAACAAAAAGTTGAGATCCCTCATCAAAACCTCTAAAGCCAGCTATGAAGGCAGAATTGTGGCAGACACTAAAAACAACCACAGAGCCTTCTTTAGTTATGTCGAGAATCTCCATGGCAATACCAAGGTTTGCTCTGAGTTACTGCACAATAACACCTCATATACTGAGCCAACAGATATTGCCAACATACTGGCTGACAGATTCAGTACCAACTCCCCCCCAAAGGACCAATCACAATACTGGAGGAATGCCAGACACCCAGCATTACTGCAGCACAGGTTAAAGCTACACTCTCCAAGGCCAAGAATACAACTTCCATGGGACTCGACAGTATCCCTGGATGTGTTCTACATTAATTACAAAGTGAACTGCCACCACATCTTTATGCCCTGTTCAATCACAGCCTCACATCAGGATTTGCCCCTACAGAATGGCGTACTGCTACAATCATCCCTCTCCATAAAGGGGGAGTGACTACAGCCCCTGGGAATTATCACCCCATTAGCTTGACGAGTCTGATATGTAAGGCTATGGAGCACATCATCATGGACCTAATTAACAAGAATATAGGGAATCTCCAAACTCTAGATCCCATGCAATTTGGTTTTGTGAAAGGTAGATCATGCCTGCTTAACCTGGTTGACATGTTTAAGTCAGTTAAAAGAGCTGTGGATGAGGGCAAGGCAGTTCAGGCAGCCTACCTTGATCTGTCCGAGGCCTTTGATACCATTCCCCACTCAGGAATTATTGATAAACTCACCAAACTAGGCATCAACCCCTATATCAGTAGGTGGGTTGCAAATTGGCTCACAGATGGAACCCACAGTGTGAAAGTAGCAGACTCCAAGTCAGACTGCTGACCAGTCACGAGTAGAGTCCCAAAGGGATTGGTCCTGGGTCTTCTCCTGTTTGGCATCTACTTCTCAGAAGTCCAGGCCAACATGGAGGGACTCTGGCTGACCAAGTCTGCAGATGACTGCAAGCTGGAAGCCATTAACAACTCCCCAAGTGGTGTAGACATTCTACAGAAAGGTCTCACTGAGACCAATGACTGGCGTCTAAACCGTGGTGGCCTTAAGCTTAATGCCAAAAAATGCATCGCCACCCCCTTTGAAAAAAACTCAGTTCTCACTAATTACCACATCGATGGGAGCCCACTGAACAATATTTCCAGGTTTTATTTGTGTTGCTGCCACCCCAGCTAGCTGTAATTTTGTAAGTAACCATATGTCATTTGTGACTATTAATATGATTCATATGCTTGTCTTACAAATGTAAGAGAACAGTATGTTATGTGTATATTAAATTAATGGTGCAGAAGTGTGTGTAAAGTACTGAGCTAAGATGTAACCACAGTGTACCTACTGGAAAAAAGCAGAAATGTATATAAACTATATACCTGTGCAAATTTAAGTTTTAATAGTAGAAGCTGGAACATACAGAGTTAACTTGCAAAACTTCAAGAAATAAGTTGAAATTAAAAGTGTTTTACAATGTGCTATAAAAGTTAGTTACTGCAGTAAGGAGACAGGATGTCTAGAGCTAGAAGTTTATTTCTATTGTCTTGAAACAGAAATAATTACTAGGTTTCAAATGTAAAAGTGTTAATTGTTTTACGACCTCCAGTTCTAGGCAAACATCTGAGAGAGATGTATTTTTCACAGAGAAATGTTAAATTTTGTTAAATTTCTGTTAGCCTGGGAACTGAAGGCAGGTAACAGAGTGATGTCATCTGAGCTAACCCAGCAGTAATGTTGATTATTAATATAAGAATTCTCTCAGAGAGGGAGAGGGGGCATTTTGTATCTTGTGTTGGATCCAAAAACTTTTCTGAAACCAAGAACACCAATACCACGACAGGAATGACCAGCACCAGTCGATGTAAAACCTTCTTTATTTGTGTTAAAATCAGCCAATACGGCCCTATAGCACCACAGATAATCCAACAATTGATGCAGCCAGAACGGCCCAAAGCCACCACAGATAATTCAAAAGTTGAGCATGCTTTCCCTTTGCCCAATGCAAAGCTTCATCAGAACTTGTCTTGGACCTAGAAACATTCATTCAGTACTTCTGCCTGTGTGTTGCTCTGTAAATAAGATTTATTTATAGCATTTCTTTTAGAGATAGATAGGAATGTAGTAAAGATTAGTTTAGATGTTCTCTGTATTCATTTGAGACTGTCCTGCAATGTTGTTTTAAAATATTTCCTGTGATTCTGAACTATGTAGTTACTGTGTTGTTCGAGTATTGTCTTGTTCTTTTACTATTTATTATTAAATATATTTAAACGTCTTAATTGTGGCTGGTTTGTTTAGAGATATTTAAGATGTTCGAGTACTTGCATATGTATTTGGTGACACTGTACAGGCCATTCCTAAATAGCCTTGAATGTCTTGGTCACACTTACATTTGGATAATAGTAACATTACACAATAGGATTGGACACTCTTTGGTAAGGGCCTTATAGTAGCTGATAAGCAAGGGTGGCTGGTGGCAGCTGGTACTACCTTATAGTCTAGACAGAAGGGGGCATAGCTAGTGGGAAGTTGGCATAATGGTTTTTACCTTACAGACACAAATTGCAGGGTTTGATTCTCACATGGGGTAATTGGCTAGACTTAAAATGGCCCACAAGGGCAGTTAGCCTCGTAATAACTTATAAACCTATAGTAAACCTGTGCCAGCCTTTCCCAGTTGTGTGTGTTTGTATATCAATCAAATCTCAAAGTGTTTGTGTGTCAGCTACTTGGTCAGGGACGCAAAGCACTGGTTGGACAGAGAAGGTGCTGGAGGTCTTAGCTTGGCCACTCGGCTGAGATCTTAATCCTATAGCTGTGCCAGTGGGAAGTCTTATTGGGGATCTGGAGAAAGAGGGAGAAACCAGCCCCAGCCTGACTGTGATCTCTGTGCGCTCTTAAGGGAAATTGTACTTTGTGTGCGTGTACTTGTCATCCTCTTAATGTGTATGTCCCTCACTGGTGCTAGTGGTGAGGATTGAGGCTCCTTGATTGTTGGGCCAGTGTAGGGGTGTCACATTACTGTTCTGTCATATTTCACAAATATAATTATTGCATTTTAAACCCACATTAAATTACTGGATGTTAAGTTGTCAATCTCGCCTTCATTCTTGCTTGATGGGTTCGGAGCCGATCCCTCGGCTCCGACTCGGCACTTGCTAAGCTCGAGAGTCACTTTTACCAGCTCGAGGCAGCCCTATATCCCATGATGCAAGGCGGTAAGTACCCAGATCTCGTTTGCCGCTTCGCTTAGGAGGTCTTCTTTTTACCAGCTCCTGGTAAGTTGTTCACTTTTGTGATATTTAAGCCCCTTTTTAGTCAAAAACCCTTTATTGATAGTTTTTAAGTTTATATTGTACCTTTTCTGACAGAAATTCCCTGTCTCCTTTAATTTTTTTGTTAGTCAATCTTTTCCCTATCCCATCCCCCCCCTGTTAGGGTGTGTGTGTTGGTTTTTATAGAATACCTTTTGGTATTTTATTTAACTTAATTTTGACTGGTGTGTGTGTGTGTTTTTTCAGCACTATGTCAAAGGAGAGGGTCTCAGGTTTTAAGAAGTGTGACTCGTGCTGTCAGAAGATGTCTCTGACAGACGGTCACACTTCTTGCCTGTATTGTCTGGGCCCTCTTCACCTGCAGGACTCCTGTGCTATTTGTCACTCCTTCAGCCAGAGAGTCCTGCAGGAGAGACGGAATAAACTGATTCTTAGGGGCCTTCTTAAGCCGGAGGGCTCTCCGGCTAAGTCGGCTCCACCAAAATCAGTAAAACCTTCCAAGGCCCAGGCTTCTGTATCTAAGCCTGCGGCCTCGGCCCGACTCGCATTGAGTCGAGATCGCTCCGCTGGAGCCGATTCTAGCTTGACAGCCTTCGCACCGATGGCTATCGGTGCCGAATCTGTATTGACCACTTCGTTGTCGGCTCCGATCCGTTCCGACACCCTTGTGGCACAGGCATCGGTCTCGGTTCGACCGGCTCCGACACCGTTACTTTGGTGGCTGTATCGGCTCCGGCTGGAGCCGATACATCGAGGCTTCCTGTCGGCTCCGAGGAGTCGGCTCCCACAGGATCTATAGTATCGGCTCCGATGGCTCATTCCAGGAAGAGGTCGAGGTCTCCTTCCTTGGAGCCGATACTTTCGGCTCCGGCTTCACCTCTTCTATCGGAACGGAGCCATCGGAGCCGATCTTCAAGGTCATCCAGGTTGTCAGATCATGACCTAGAGAGAGTGGTCAGTAGATTACTCAAGTCACAGGTACTGGCCCAAATGTTACACAGTCCGTCTCAACAGACGACTGTTGGTCCACACCCCGTTACAGTTCCTCCTTCAACTCTACCCCAGAGCTTGGAGTTGGAGTCTTCGAATGGTTACTGCTACGGCTGGAGGACGGATACCCCTTCTGTTCCTTCAGCCTCTACTCTTATCTCCTCTTCGAGACCTTCCTTAGAGGGATTCGTGGTCGGGCTTCCATGGTCTCCTCCGAGGGGTGAGTGGCATCGGACCCTTGTCCAACCCGCTCTTCCCCTTGGAGCCTCGGCCTTGGTGAGCTCGGCTCCGACATCTGCCTCGGAGACTTCCCTTTCGGTGGTCCCTGGAGTTCCTAGCTCTTCGGAGCGGGTTCTCTCGGACCTGCCTGGGAGGGAGCATTCGAGGTGATGAAGAGTGTACTGGCCACTGGTATCAGTCAGCAGTCTGTTCCCGTAGCTCCTCCCTCTATAGTACCTGTTGACATCTCTGCCACTTCTCTTGCTACAGGACCCAGAGATCCTCCGCCTCAGGTTTCCCCATTGGGAATTTCCCCCTCTTCCGAGGATTCTCCTGATGTTTCGGGAGATCCTCCTAGGAAGAGGACTTGTAAGAGGAAGCATGTAGACTCCCGAGTCTGTCACTTCGGATACTGACTTTGATGAGTCAGAGGGATCCCCTAGATCCCCTCTGAGGATGTCTCCTTCTCAGACATCCTAGAACTTCTGAAACAGAGGGAAACTGGCCCACCAACAATCCCTCTGAGGATGAGTCAGTATACCTAGAGGCGTTTGGATCTCGGCCCTCCACCTCCTGGGTATCTCCGCCTTCGACCCCTTATGCAGGTGATTGCACGAAGGCGTGGGCAGCTCCTGACTCTGTAGAGCCAGTCCCTAGGAGGCCTTCAAAATTTATCACTGCCCCGGCGACAAACAATTCCTTACTAAGGGTGTCCCGCTGATGCCATGGTGGTGGCTGCGGCCACCAAAAGGAACTTGCAGATCCTTCCGTGCCGTCCATCCTCCTAATAAGGACTCTAGGACCATGGATAGGTACGGAAGCGGATGTTTTCCTCAGCGACCTTTGCTATGCTCGCTAAATTACCTATGTCACTTCACCAGACTCCAAAGGGATATCCTGAAGGAGCTGGGAGAAGTAGTTCAGGATCCTACAGCTGCAGGGGCTCAAGAAAAATTGCTTCTCAGCTAGGAACCCTCAATTCCATTGCAAACTCCTCCATGCGGCTAATATCTTATGCTGCGGATGGAGCGAGTAGAGCCGCAGGCACAGGTGTGGCTCTTAGACGCCAAGCCTGGATGCGGCTATGTGATTTTGGATCCCTTTAAGGCGTCCTTCACAAATTCTCCCTTTGATGGGTCAGCTTTGTTTGGCCCTCAGGTGAAGGAAACCTTGACCAGGTGCGAGCAGGACGGCAAGACTCTTTCTGCTGTTGGAGTCCGTTTTCCACCCCTTCTAGGCCTTATCCCAAAGGACAGAAGGGTGGGAAGATGTGGTTCCGTAAATCCCAAGGAGTCACGCCGATTCACGTGGTCAGTTTACCCCTAGAGGCAGAGGGGTAACAGTAACAGACGCGCTCTAGAGGCAGAGGGGTCCAAGAACCAGGGAAACAGGGAGCCTCTCTCTGACAAGCCCTTTCAGCATCCCTGAGGTGTTGCCCGGCTGTCCCTCCTTGGAGGCAGTCGGGGAAGATTATCACTGTACCCAGAAGCCTGGCATTCCCTCACTCAAGACAGATGGGTACAGTCGATGACATCCAAGTGTTACATAATTCCTTTCGAGGAAAGTCCTTTCCCTCAAATTCCCTTCTAGATGTACCACCCGGTCTAAGTGACATTGCAGAGTTAGAAATCGCAAATCTACTGCAACAAAGAGCCATTCAGCCAGTTACAATAGACCAGTCAGAGCCCGGAATCTACTCAAGGTTCTTTTGGTCCCCAAAAGACGGGAGACTGGAGACCAATATTGGATCTCAGCAGACTCAACAAGTCTGTCAGGAAGACAAGATTCCGAATGGTCACTCTTCAGTCAATTCTGCCCTTCTTACAGAAGGACAACTGGATGTGCTCAATAGATCTTCAGGATGCGTACTATCACATCAAAATTCACAGATGCTCCAGGAGATTTCTCCGCTTTCGGCTGGGGTCCAGTCATTTCCAGTTCAGAGCCCTGCCCTTTGGTCTCACTACAGCCCCAGAGTGTTCACCAAATGCATGGCAGTGGTCACGGCTCACCTGAGACGCCAAGGATTCCAGGTGTTTCCGATCTCGACGACTGGCTCCTGTCAGCCACCACCAGGCATCAGCTTATACAAGCCAGGGATTACACAATAGACCTTTGTTCTCATTTGGGCATCTCAATCAACTTCGAAAAGTCATCCTTATCGCCCTGCCAGTCTATTACCTTCATAGGCAAACTTAAACACTGTTCGGATGTCAGCTACCCTTACAGAACAAAGAGTTTCAGACATTCAGACTCATGTCAGGATCATTCTGGCCAGCAAGAAAATACAGGCCAGAATGGTTCTAAAGGTATTAGGTCTCATGGCTGCGGCCATTACTCTGCTTCCCTGGCTCGATTCTACATGCGCCTTCTTCAGTGGATGCTGTTCACACAGTGGTCATACCAGCAACTTCCAATGCGTCACCAGATTCTGGTGACACAGACATGCAAAGAGCATCTTGCTTGGTGGATCACATCGCCTGAGGTTCACCAAGGCAGGTGCTTTGTACCTCCGTCCCCGATAGCCACTGTCACCATGGATGCCTCCCTGATCGGGTGGGGGGGTCATTATCAGGGCAGGATGGTTCATGGACGTGGCAACCGTTCGAGGACCATCTGCACATAAATGTCCTGGAGATGAGAGCAGTGCTTTTAACGTTGCAAGCCCTCAACGACTTTCTTCCCGTAGGGACAATTGCAGTCCACACAGACAACATGTCTGTAGTTTGGTATATCAACAAACAGGGCGGAACCAAGTCCTACCCCTTGTGTCGAGAAGCGCTCAGACTTTGGCAATGGGTGATCTCCTCTCATCGGTTTCTGGTAGCAACGCATATCCCTGGGAAAACCAACATTATAGCGGACAGATTGAGCAGAGCTATCCTCATGCCTCACGAGTGGTCTCTCAAGCAATCTATAGCGGAAGAGATTTTTCTGGAATGGGGCCGACCATGTTGCGAACTTTTGCTACTCCCCAAAACAGCAAATGTCCAGACTTCTTCAGCCTCTTTCCTCTATCAGGCCATCCCCCCAGAGACGCTCTGACCCAGGATTGGCCCCAGGGACTTCTTTATGCCTTCCCTCCATTTCCTCTGATCCCTCAGGTGATCCAGAAAGCTACCGTTTTGAGAGCCAAATTGATTCTCATTGCCCCTTACTGGCCTCGACAAGTTTGGTTCCCGTTCCTCCATCATCACCTTTTGGTGCAGCCGTGGCATCTGGACCCAGTGCCAGATCATCTGATTCACCAATCCGGTCAGCTGCACCGGTCAATCCCTTCTCTCAACCTCACAGCATGGTTGCTCCACTTCCTTCCTTAGCCAGGCTTCCTTTGATCTCTAACCCAGTTAGAGACATCATAGTAGCTTCACTAAAATCCTCTACCAGGAGGATTTACACAAGCAAATGGAAACGTTTCTCTTATTGGGCTAAGGCCCAAAATATTGATCCTTTTACTGCCCCTGTTCAGGCAGTTCTGGACTTCTTAGCAGAGATTTTTCATGCAGGCTCCTCTTCTTCCACAGTCAGAGTCCAATTGGCTGCTATTTCCAATTTTCATGTCGGGATAGCAGATCATAATATTATGTCCCATAGGCTCTGCAGGGCCTTCTTGAAGGGAATTTTCCTACTAAAACCTCCAATCAGGAATCCTCCTCCTCAGTGGGATCTAAATTTAGTGCTGACATCCTTGATTCTTTTCAACTTCGAGCCAGCTGTTTCTTGTTCCCTGAAATATCTTTCTTGGAAAACGTTATTTCTAGTGGCTATTACATCTGCCAGGAGGGTGTCTGAATTTCATGCTCTTTCGGTTCGACCCCCCTATTTGGTTTTTCACAAAGACAGAGTATCTTTGAGAACTAACCCAACCTTTTTACCTAAGGTCGCTTCAAAGAACAATTTGAATCAATCCATTGATCTCCGGTATTTTTCCCTAACTATTCAGACAGAGCTGAACAAAAGCTACATTATCTTGATGTCCATCGTCAACTTAGATATTATTTGGACAGAACAAAAATTTAGAAAATCTGATCAACTTTTTGTTTCCTATGGATAATAAAAAGGCCGTCCTGTTTCTAAAGTGACTTTGTCCAGATGGCTTTCTTCGGTCATCACTGAAATTTATACTGGGAAAACAGCTGTGCTCAAAACCTAAAGCACATTCAACTAGGAGTTTAGCTACTTCTACAGCTTTTCAAGCTAGACTTCCTTTGGACACTATTTGTGCAGCTGCCACTTGGGCTACTCCTCACACTTTTGTTTCCCATTACAAATTGGACTTGGCCTCTAGGGACAGAGCCAGTTTTGGCTCTACAGTCCTCAAGAGTTTGTTCCATTGAGCCACCCAGGATAGAGGTGCTAGGACGCGGTCCCATCAAGCAAGAATGAAGGCGAGATTGACAACTTAACATTAAGAAGTTATGTACCTACCATAACGCTCCATGTTAGTTGTCTTCTCGCCTTCTTTCTTGACCCTCCCTCCTTCCCCCTGGCCTGGACAGACCTTGTATAAGAAACTATTATGCTAAAGACCATTCAGACCTGGTCCTTTTTCCATCTGTAAGTTTCTTCTTCCTTTGGGAAGTATTTTATGCTTGGTGCTATTGCCCTTTGTCAACAAACGAGATCTGGGTACTTACCGCCTTGCATCATGGGATATGGGGCTGCCTCGAGCTGGTAAAAGTGACTCTCGAGCTTAGCAAGTGCCGAGTCGGAGCCGAGGGATCGGCTCCGAACCCATCAAGCAAGAAAGAAGGCGAGAGAAGACAACTAACATGGAACGTTATGGTAGGTACATAACTTCTTATTTTATTACTGCTCATTTCCATCTACCAAATTCTGCCTGCTTCATTTCCAACGTAATCTCGATTCTTCCTTCTCTCCAACATTTTTTTTTGAAACAGTGGAAAAGGTTTCACAGGTGCGGTCTCTTTGTTGTCTTTATTACCAGAAGAACAAGAAGCAGATTTTCCTTCTGTTTCACAGCTCACTTTTTGTTTGACAAACTTTTGCATTCCCTTTGCACGTATTTCATCAAAAAATTATTTTGTTCCTCCAGGGAAAATATTTTGATGATTGTTGAGTACAGCAGTTTAAATCTCATGCCTACTGCTTCACATTTCCTGAATAATTAGATAATTTACTCTTCTTATCCCTGGTGTACAATGAGTAGTCATTCACTCTGCTGTCTCCCACTTTTAGTATTCTGTCTTTCTGCCACAGTTTTTTTTAGAATCAGCTCCTTCTGATGGTAGGATAGTGTCTTTACTATTAAAGGTCTGTGTTGCTTTCTCATACCCATGCTTGGAGCATACATAGGATGCACTCTGTCAGCTGACAACTCCTGCTGTGGAATACCAGTCAAGTTGCTTATTTGTGCTTTCATAAAATTAATGATGCCTATTCCTTCCAGCTTCTCTGGTATAGTTTAAAATCTCAGGTTTTCCCTATATGCTTCTTCATCTAATTCTGTTATTTTTTGAAAGATCACTTCCTGAGGAGTCTCATAATTCAGCCAGCATTTTCTTCATTTCAACCTCTGATTTTTGCAGCTTTATCACCTCATCTGAATATTTAAAGCTTCTTCCATTTTCCAGCCTTTTGTTTGTATTGATGCACTCCAGCAGTGTTTTGTTTGTTTTAACCAGGTCTTTGTGGAGTTGTCTTATATCTTCCTGTAGGTTACTGGAAGTCATGCCTGGAGTTTGCATTGTTTTTTGCTGAACAGTATTTATTCCTCACTTTTTGTAGCTGATTTTTTTCCAGGTGCTCTGTATTTATTTTTACTGGCATTCAGGCAGTACACTTCCTAGCCAGGTACTTAAATTTACTCATAAACACAAAAGTCTACTGGCCTTCTCTGTTGAGTTTCTGTTTTCACACTGGGAAAGCTAGAGTTAAACTGTTGCTCAATTTGCAGCCATCTTGGAAGTCCAACTTGCATATTTGTTTTGAGAATTCTTCCTTGGCTTCATCTAAGCTTTGTAAAGCCTTCTTGAAAGGCACTCTTCTATTAAGTCCACCTTAGAAAGACCCTACTCCACCATGGGATTCAAATTTAATACTGCAGACCTTAACTCATTCCCCCTTTGAACCATCAGCAAAATGTGATCTTATATTTCTGACCAAGAAAAACTATCTTTCTAGTGGCCATTACCACTGATAGAAGAATCTCTGAACTTCAAGCATTATCCTCCAAACTTCCCCACCTGATTTTTCATAGTATTAGGGTAACATTGAAAACCAACCCTTGTTAACCTTCCTAAGGTAGTGTCAGAATCCAACATCAACCAGTCTATTAACCTGCCTGTCTTCTTTCCAAAATTTGAAATCAAAAGAGAATATATGTTGCACTTGTTAGATGATCATAGACAGTTGCGTTTCCTACTTGCATAGGACAAATGAATTTAGAAAATCTAATAAACTATCTGACTCCTTTGCAGATGCCAAATTATGTAAATCAGTTACAAATGTGACCTTAGCAACATGACTTACCAACTATATATTTTTATATCTGATGAAGCCATTTGTAGATGGTAAAAGCGCTTAGTTTGTGGAGCTATACATTAAATCTACTGGAGTGTGGTTCTGTCAGTTTTTTTCAACATTGTGTGTGTTTATATATTTTTGTCTACAGTAAATTGGGTATTTCATTACCAAAACCTTTAAGAGCCCATTCGACTAGATTCATGGCAACTTCATCATTGTTTTTATTCACAGATGACGCATGTGTAGCTGCAACTTGGGCTAATCCTCATACCTTTATTACTCATTACAAACCAGATCTGTCTCAAAG
The DNA here is from genome assembly GCF_019279795.1 of Protopterus annectens. Lineage (NCBI taxonomy): Eukaryota > Metazoa > Chordata > Ceratodontiformes > Protopteridae > Protopterus > Protopterus annectens. The sequence continues at coordinate 226,072,963 of NC_056746.1, forward strand.
GGAAGAACAGCCTTTGGCTGAACTTTGCTCAGGCATATTCTTCTTTAGAGTCCACCCGATATTTCAGGTAGCTAGAGACTCTGTCCCAAATGTTGAGGAATAAATGAAAATTGGCAACATCAGATAAGGAAGTTATATACTCACCATAATGTTCTAGCTGTGCTGTCCATTTTCATTCTTCCTCAACTCCCCTCCCACGAACCCCCAACCATTCAACATTGATCTCAAGAAGAACATGAGATCTGATTTCAGTTTTCATTCTATCCTCAACTAATGGGTTCAGATCTGATCCTCTGGATCTGACTTGGCAGTTGCTAAAGGTTGTGGGAACCAAAGAACTCTCGAGTTTCTCCCTTATCCATAATGCAGCAACCTCAAGTACCTCAAATCTTGTTTGCTGCTTTCAGTGAAAGGAGTGATAATCAGTTTCTCTTGAGGGTTTGTTGTAAGATAAGTCTAAGTTTCTATTTTTTTCTTAAAAAACTTGGAAATCTTTAGTGTTTATTGGATACTATCATTAGTATTCTTTTCTCTGCTAACCTACAGTAATTGTACTTCTTTTTATCACTGTTGGTAGTTTGGTAGTTTCTTTTTCTTTCCGTTCCTCCTTTCCCCGTCTCCAAAAAAAAAAAATGCTAAAAATTAGTTAAACTTTTATTATTGATATGTTTTGAATATGGCGTAGAAAAGTGCCTGCTGGCTTTAAAAAATTATCAAAATGCGAACAAAAGATGCCATTATTGGATGCTCACACTAAGTGTGTACTGTTTGTGGCCTCTTCCTTTACAGGAATGCTGTTCATTATGTCATGCATTCAATCCCAGGACTCTGGTTGAATGCAAAAATATACTAATCTTGAAAGGACTCTTACCCTCTTCTTTTAGAGAGGCTATATCTGTAGACAAGTCTCCCAAATTAAAATCTAAGACAAAAACAGGGTCTCTGAAGCTTTCCTCCTCATCTTCTACTTCAGAGTCTTCCCAAAAAAGGATTAAGAGAGATCCGACTTAAACCTCGGATCAGAAAACAATGAAATCATCTGATCCGATGCTCTTTGATCCATAGAAACAAAAGTTGACTTCATTGGATCAGAGACAGTCTTCTTCAGACCCAGCTCTTGCCAGTGCATCTAAATTTATTGTACTACCTTCTTCTTCTTTCGGCTTTTCCCAGTTAGGGGCCGCCACAGCGGATCACCTGTCCGCTCATGATTGGTAGTGGAGTTATTTACGGTCTCGAATTTTTAGCCCAACGCCCAACCTTCCACGGAAGGCACACACACGCACACACTCATGCCTAGGACTAAATATTTATCCTCAGTGGATCTAGTACCCCATACGTCCCTCCCCCTTTCTGGAAAGACCCAGGTCTCCTTCAGTCTTATCTGCTCATTCTTCCAGGAACCTCACAGAAGAAGATGTGGAAGGATTGGTGAGAAAAATCTTCTCAACACAGGGTCAGATGGATATCCCCCTCAGCTCCTATCCCCCCTGTGTCAGGAGGTCCATTCCATTACTACACCCCCATTACAAGTTCCTCCTCTGACTCCTTTAGTGGTCTCAGAGTTTATGGATCCTAGCTGCTCGGATCCGAGGATTGCTGTATCCTAGGATCCTGAGCTTACTGTGAGTGTTCCAATCCCATCAGATCAGAAGAGCTCTTAGAGCCGAAGCTTCCCTGTCAGATCCGAGGTGATGCAGTCAACTCTGAAGAGCCTCGGCATTGGACAGCTTGACTCTGGCTTTCACCTTGGAGATTTTGCCTTCAGAACAGGGGAGGGCCACAGTCCAGAAGCTTGCCTTCTCAGATCCAAGGTCTTCCCTTTCTCCAGGGTGATCTACTTGTGAAGTTGTGAAGAGAGTTTTCTCTGTCTCGACAGAATGGACGGATCCAACCCCCTCAGATCCTAGATCTTCAGCTCTGATGCCTCAGAGTCTCACGAAATCTTTCTATGTGGACAGCCAGTACTAAGACCCCAGGCTTCCCTGCAGAGAATTTTGATTTTGTCTTCTGATATCTCTCCCGATCATCACACAGAGGAGGTCCCTAAGAAGAAGACCTGCAAGAGGAAGCACCTAGACTCACCAGAGGAGCCCATCACAGAAGATATGCATTTTGATGAAAGTGAAAGGACCTCATGGTCACCTTCTGAAGATGTCTCATTTGGAGACATCCTTGAAATCCTTAAACAGACAGGTGGTTGGATGCCCAGCAGTCCTTGCCCGAGGAATCCATATTCCTGGAGGCCTTTGGCACTGGCCCATTTATCTCCTGGGTGACTCCTCCTGCTGATGAGTACATTGAGTTGATCTCTCATGGGCATGGAAGAAATGCACCATTGAACAGATAAAATTATGACACCATCCATGGCAATCAGTTTTGGGGAAAAGGGGTGCCTGTTGATGCCATGGTCATAGTGGTGGCCACCAAAAATGAACTTGTTGAGGATGGTTCCACTGTCCATCCCCCCCAACAGGGAGTCACAGGCGATGGACAGATTTGGAAAGCATGTCTATGATTCAGTGACCTTTACGCTAAGGTCTCTTAATTATTTGGCACACTTTACAAGACTTTAGAGGGATTTGATTAAGGAGTTGTTGAATAACCTCTCAGGAGCTGTTTCTGAAGAAGTTCAGTCATTTGTGACTTCTCAGTTGGCTACCCTTCAGTCCATTTCTAATTCTTCCATGAGGCTGGTTTCACATGCAGCAGAAGAAACCGCAAGGGCAGCAGGTTCAGGCATTTCCATTAGGAGGCATGCCTGGATGTACTTGTGTAATTTTGCGAAGTTCTCCAAGTCCTCATTCATCAGTGCTCCCTTTGACGGCACATCCTAGTTTGGCCCCAAGGTGAAGGGCACACTATCCAAGTGTGAAGGATGGAAAGACCCTGTCTACCATGGGCATACATTTTTTGACCCCTCAAAAATTCTTTGCTAGGAATCAACAAGGTGGAAGATGTGGTTCAAGAAGTCTCAGGGTCCATTCCAATGCACAAGTGGAGGAGGTTCCTCCAGAGGCAGAAGACGGAAGTCTAATGGATGACAATGCCCCCACAGCAGAGGTGGCCTGCAAAACCAGGGGTCCAGAGAATCCTTCTTTGATAGACCCTACCAGCGCTCCACATCTGGAGGCAGTCTGGGGACATTTATTCCTGCACCAGACAGCCAGGCTGCTAGACTTAACAAAAGATACTTGTGTGCAGAGAATTTTTTCTAGAGGCTGTATAATTCTGTTTTCCCTTCCTCCTCTGAACTCATGAAAACTCCCCGATGTTCCACCCAGTCAGAGGGCACAAGCAACAATCAAATTCAAAGGCTACTAGAAAAAGGAGTCATCCAAGAGGTCCCACCAGACCAGATAGAATCCAGAACTTACTCAAGGTTCTTTTTAGCGCTAAAGAAAACAGGGGACTGGAGACCAGTTTTCGACAAACCAAGTTTCGGATGGTCACAGTTTAGTCCATTCTCCCATTCCTGGGCAAAGACAACTGGATGTGCTCAATAGACCTTCAGTATCCTTACTATCATGTAAATATGAACAGATGACCCACAAGGTATTTTTGCTACTGGCTGGGAGCTAGTCACTACCAATTCAGAGTTCTGCCCTTTGGTCTCACCCCAGCCCCCAAGGTATTTGCCAAGTACATGGTAGTAGCAGCTCACTTTAGACTGCAAGAATTCCAATTGTTTCCATATCTAGACGACTGGCTCATTTCCGCTCTGACCAGGCATCAATTGATAAGGGCAAGAGACCAGGTTCTCCAGACATGCACTCTTCTGGGGATAACTATAAACTCTGAAAAGTCCCAGCTAATACCAACTCAGACTCTAGAATTCATGGGAACAGTCCTCAACACAAAGTCAACCACAGCTTCACTACTGCCCTCAAGAGTTCAGACCGTAAGATTCCAGGACAGAAAAATAATCAGCAGTACCAATGTTTCAGCCCGCCTGGTCCTTCATGCTCTGGGATCAATGGCAGCAGCAATAACACTAGTACCTTTAGCCAGATTTTACATGAGAATTCTTCAGTGGATGGTAGTCGCACAATGGTCAGTACTTTACCAACCCATGTCTTATCAGATAGGAATCACTCACACATGCAAGAGAGCTCTCAGGTGGTGGATTCAGTCATATCAGGGTCTACAAGGACATCCGTTTATTTCCTCTCAGCCCAAGGCTGTAGTGACCACTGATGCTTCCAGCTAAGGTGAGGGTGGAAGGCTTTTTCTGTGGAAAACAGTCCAGTGTACTTGGTCCCCTGAAGACGCCAGCTTGCATATCAGTGTCCTAGAGATGAGAGCAGTGCTTTTAGCATTGTAAGCCTTTCAAGATACTTACCTTAGAGCCTATTGCAATACAGACAGACAATACATCAGCAGTTTGGTACATCAGCAAACAAGGAGGGGCCAAATCCTACCCCTTGTGTCGAGAAGCTGTCAGACTGTGGCAATGGGTGATCTCATCCAGCTGATTTTTCATAGCAATGCACATTCTAGAAGAATCCAGTGTGATTACAGACAAACTGAGCAGTTGCATTCTTTTACCTCACGGATGGTCCCTTAACAAGAATGTGAGGGAAATTATTTTTCTTTAGTGGGGCAGCCTTGCTGTGATCTTTTTGCCTCTCCTCTAAACAACAAATGCAACATCCACTTCACCCTAATCCCCCCTCAGGAGGAATCACCAAGGGATGCTCTACTTCATGATTGGCCCCCAGTCTTTTTTGTGCCTATCCACCAATCCTATTGATTTCCAAATTCCTACAGAAAGCTACCATGTTGAAGAGCAAAGTCATTCCCATTGTACCTTACTGGGCTTGACATAATTTGTTCCCCTTCCTTTGGCCTCATTTGCTTCACCAACCTTGGACTCTGGCTTCAACGACAGACCTCCTGTCTCACCTAACAGGCATGATTTATCCAGACATAACCAACCTCAGGCTTGCTGCCTGGCTTCTCCACTTCCATTAATAGCCAGACAACCTAAGTACTTTTTCTCCTGTCTGTCCAGTGTTTTTATCTTCCCATAAACCATCTACCAGAAAGCTCTATTCCAGCAAATGGAAGAGGTTTGTTTACTGGGCTCATCAAAATAATATACTGATCCCTTTTCAGCCCCAGTGCATACCATCCTTGAATTTTTGACACATCTTTTTAAAAAAGGAGCTAGTGCATCTGCGGTTAAAGTTAATTTAGCAGCAATATCAAATTTTCATAAGTTTATAGGATGATACTAGGCTACTGGCCCGGAGGCCCTTATAAGCCTAGCCAAGAATTTCACCCATGTTCCCACAACGTCAGCACCTGTTTTCGCATTGGTTTCGATGGTTCTACTGTAGAATCTCATAAATTGAACAAAGCTATCCTGAAAGGCATTCTTCTCAGACCCCCTTTTAAAGATCCTACTCCCACATGGGAGGTGAATCTGGTATTGCAGGCTCTAACTCAATCCCCCTTCGAACCAGCAGCTACATGTGAACTGAAATACCTTTCTTGGAAAACAATTTTTCTGGTAGCTATTACCTCTGCCAGATGAATTTCTGCGATTCAAGCACTGTCCTCTAAAACACCATGCTTGATTTTTCATAAGGATAGAGTTACATTAAGGACTAATGCAATCTTTCTTCCTAAGGTGGTGTCAGAATCTAATATCAATTAGTACATTAATTTACCGGTATTCTTTCCTAAGTTTGCTAAGAAGGGTGACTACATGTTGCATTTATTGGATGTCCACAGACAATTACGTTTTTACCTACCTATATATATATATATATATATATATATATCAAAAGATTTTAGAAAAACTGACCAGTTTGTTTCATTTGTGGAAGTAAAATTGGGAAAAACAGTTACTAAAGTTATGTTATGTAGGCGGCTAACTGATTGTATTTCATTTGTTTATAACAAATTAGGCATTACTGTGCCAAAAACACTGTGAGCCCATTCAACTAGATCTATGGCCACCTCTTCAGTGTTTCATTCCAGAATGTCCATGCATGATATATGTGCAGCAGTAACTTGGACTACTTTGCATACTTTTATTACCCATTACAAATTGGATCTGGTCTTCAGAGGTAGAGCATTATTTGGTTCAATGGTGCTCAAAAAAATCCTTTCTTGAGTCCACCTTGGATTTTAAGTAGCTGGGGACTCTGTCCCATCAGCTGAGGATAGAATGAAAATTGACAAGATCAGGTAAAGAAGTTATGTACTCACCATAACATTCCATTCTTCCTCAACTCCCACCCACCAACCCCCATCCTGTATAAGCTTCTGGGAGAATGAGTAGTTACAGGACATGACTGTCTTTTATATTGAGTTCCAGATGTCTTCTTATTTGACTGTAAATATTTCCTTTCTTCTAAAGTCAGCAAACAAGATCTGAAGTACCTAAGGTTGGAGCATTATGGGTAAGGGAGAAGCTCGAGAGTTTTTTGGTTGCCACAAGCTTTAGTAACAGCCGTGTCAGTTCCAAGGGATCGGATCTGAACCCATCAGCTGAAGAAGAATTTAATTTCCTTTTTGTTGAACTGTAATTCATTGTTCCCATCTGAATGTTTTTGCAGAGCACCTTCAACATCTTATAGTTTTTTTGTTTCTAAATTGGTGGCAACATAGTCCAGTGATGTATCACTGATTTTGAAGATCTCTGTATATATCTTACTTGTCTTTCCTTCTAACAAGACATATGCACCTGTCCTGATACATAGACTACTAAATGACTTTCCCATCATCCTGCCATGTTACCCACAGTCTCTTGTTTTTCAATACAAATATATTTCTCTTTTCAATTTTTCTCCACTTTTCTTCTCTGCACATTTTTTTCTCAATTACCTGTTTTGCGAAATTACTGAGTTTTTTCTCTTTTTAATGCTATTTTACCCCAAAACTCGTATTTTAGCTGCCTACATAAGCACCACCATCAAACCCATCATGGTTGACAACATTGGTTGATTCCCACATCTTTTTTGTCCCTTAACTCAGAGTCTCCCTGTCTTCTGGTTGGTTCTCTTTTCTACCTCATTCTTTTATTTTCTTATTCTTCTTTTTCTTTTCTTCCTCCTTTGGTGTATCTGGAGACTACTGTATGCGATAAATCCACCAGTGCTCCTCACCTTCCTCTACTCCAAGACAGAGTATTTATGCTAAGTAATTCCTCTGTTCTTTTTGTCTAATTTTTCTTTGTGCATTGGTTTCCATGAAAGTTGATATATTTTTACAGAAGATGTTGAGGTGAACTACAGCTTACTTTACCTCATTGGGAGAGGTGGATAATTATAATTGAGATGGCTTGTATACAAGAAAGGCCAGGGAGCCTTGATTGCTGTTACGTACTTGAAATACAGAAAAGTTTCCCCTTAAAGTTTTATGCTAGTTTACATCCTTGCATTATCCTAAATGAGTCAACTTTTCTGTCGTGTTGTAAATTATAAACTTGTGGGGCCGGATTTACGAAAGCCTGCACGGAGCCGTAGAGTAAGACGTCAGACGGCCAATATGTCTCCCGAGCGATCCAGCAACAGCCGGCAGGGGCGTGCATGAGAGCTTCTAAAGCTACTCTTGCACGGACGGCGTCATGGTATGCAAATTACCTCATTTGCTGCTGAAAGCTATGCAAATGAGGTAAATTTGCAATCCAGGAAACACTAACCTGTCCGTGGAAGAGTAGTGTTATTTGCAGAAATGTACTCCGTTGGTAATGGAGTACCGTTCTGCAAATTGCTAAACGGAGCTATGACAGCTCCAAATAAAGGATGCATCCAGTTGAGGAAGCATGCCATTGGCCAAATATAAGGCCATTTGGATTTTTAAATGTTTAAAATTATTAAAATCTATATCCCCCCGATCTACGATGTTTAAGCATAGCGCAGCGCCACGCAAACATGCTGCGCTTAAAAAAACAATAAAATAATTTCAAAATAGCCAAAAATAGGCATTTTCACTAAAAAGCTTATCCTGCCATGCAGGTGAATGGCAGGCTGAGGACAACATGGCCACTGAGTAGTGGTTGCTAAGTGGGGGAAACTCAGTGTGAGAGATGTAACCAAGCATTAGTAGGCAATCCTATGCAAATGAGGATAAAGATAGTAAATCCCAATTTTCTCCAGCATGTGAGCCATATCCCAAGAGTGTAAGTGTAGGAGTAGGTGAGTAGTAGAGTAGAAGATAGGTGACATCATGAGGGGGTATGTCAGAAAGGCTATATGTTTATTGGAGCACAGTGTCCTGTGTTTGCCCTGAGTTGCTCAGGATTGCAAGAGGCGTAACTACAGTTGTCCTTTTTGAAAACCAGAAAGCAAAGGTGTACGCCGTGAAAATATCTGAAAATTCTTGCAAACGGGCACATAGTGTGTGCGTCCGTGTGCGCGTGTTTGCTCGGCACTGCCCCGGGCGGAAACAGAAAGGGAAAAGGAAGGAAAAGAAGTAGTAGGAAGTTAACCAAGGAGAACTAGCAGAGCTGCCAGGTGAAATATATCAGAATCAGTCAATTACACAGGCAGCAGTCTAGCCCAGCCCAGCCCAGCACTTTAAACTCTACAAACAGCATTCTTCCCTGTTTTTTCTCAAGAACTCTACAACACTGCAGTATAGAAAAAGGGAAAGCTTAAAAACTTTAAAGTCAGACAAAATGTTAGGGGCTGCTCTTGCTATCATAAACCAACATGTGCAAGGTGCTGATGGTGGTGATGTTGTGAATGGTGCTGAGCAACCCACAGTGAGGAGACGGAGAAGAGTGTACAGACCCAGTATAACCTACCAGGGGCTACATGAGCTGGAGATAGTGGAGCGCTATAGGGTGGACAGAGACCTTCTGAAGCAAATTGTTGAGCTGTGCCGGCCACGCCTCACACACAGAACCAACAGAAGGGAACCCATCCCAGTGGATACCAAGGTATGTGTTGGCCTAAGAATACTAGCTACAGGTACCTTCCAGAGACCAACTGATGATATGATGGGGATTTCACAGACATCAGCATCCAGGGTACTGCACCATTTCCTGGATGCCATGTCAGCACATGTCGGTGAGCACATATATTTCCCCAATTCCTGTGAGGCATTGGCCCGCAATATGCGTCTTTTCCACCAAATAGCAGACTACCCTGAGGTAGTGGGTGCAATAGACTGCAGGCACATACACATCGAAGCACCTCCCGGTGAGCGGGGTAGGGTCTACATCAACTGCAAGGGCTTCCCCTCCATCAACTGCCAGGTCGTGTGTGATGCCCAGGGCATAATAATGAGTGTGTGTGCTGGCTGCCCTGGAAGCTATCACGATTCCCACATCTGGCATCTGATGCAGCTGTACCAGGGATTTGCCAATGGGGACATCCCTGACAGTCACCTAGTGGGGGATGCTGGATACGCACTGGAGCCGTGGCTGATGACACCCATCAGAAATGCACACACACCCAAACAAGAACTCCATAATGAGGCACACGCACAAACAAGAAACATTATTGAGCGTGTGTTTGGGATGCTCAAGTCACAGTTCCGGTGCCTGGACACATCTGGTGGAGCCTTGCAGTACTCACCAACTACAAGTACCCAAATTGTCATGGTGTGTGCCATGCTACACAATATGATCCTGCGAAAACAGCTGCAGCAGGAACAGCATGGGGCAGGGCCAAACAGCCCCCCACCATTGTCAAGGCCTGCACAGGCACAGCGTGACTTGGAGGAGGAACAACCTGAGCCCGCCCCAGTAGGCAGAAGGAGGCGTGCCCAGTATGCCCTGGTCTTGGCAAAGAGGCAACGCATAGCACATACACTGACTCAGTAGGAACCCTGGAAATGACACCTCTCTCTGACTCGCACATACAGTAAAAGGGATGCCTAACTTGACACTACCTGATGTAATGGGATCCTATCTCGCCTACATTCATAACTGATGGGTTCGGAGCCGATCCATCGGCTCCAACTCGGCCACTATATAGTAGAACGAAGTCTCTAATTGGCTGGGCTACCCCTTATCCCAGAATGCACCACGCCTGCTTCCCCAGATCTCGTTTGCCGCTTTTCAAGCTAGACGTGGTCTCGACTTGGCTGGAGCTAAGTGTTTTTTCATTACTTTTTGGTCTTTTGTCCTAGGGTTTTCTTCACAAATTTAACAAACAGCTGTTTTAACAGCTTTACCTGTGTGTGTAACCTGTTTTTGGTGTGATTGGTATTTTTTGTACATACCGGGCAAGGCCCGTTTAAGTTAGAGGGCCTTTGCCCTTATTTGTGTGTCGGTGTGTGGTTTTGGTTTCTCTGTTCTGATCATCGGGCTAAGCCCGTTTTAAGTTAGAGGGCTTTTGCCCGTTTTGTGTTCTGTATCTCGGGCCAGTCCCGTTTTTTGAGTCCGGGCTCGTGCTAAGGTTTGCTTTCATTGTGTTGTGTGATAGGCTCATGCCCTACTTTAAAATTACTTTCGTGGTAAAAACAGTTGTGTGACAGGATGTCAAAAGAGCAGAAGTCTGGTTTTAAAAAGTGCACCAAGTGCAACTACAAAATGTCTATTACTGATAGCCATGCTGTTTGCTTGTATTGTTTAGGACCGAAACATTTGCAGGAAACATGTAGTGTGTGTCATGCTTTTTCCTCTAGGGTTCTTCAAGAACGTAAAAATAAATTGATCCTTAAGGGCCTTATTAAGCCCTCTTTTGAGGAAGCTTTGGCTTCTCCTTCCTCTCCAGCTTCTAAAAAGAAAAGGTCATCGGCTCCGACCAGTCCGTCGGAACCGACTTCCAAGAAGCATAGGTCGACCACTTCTTCCTCGGCTCCAATGGCTTTGGAGCCTCGGGTGGAAGGGTCTGCCTCGATACCTCCTTCCTCGGCTCCATTGGTGTCGGAGCCGCAGGTTGGGGGATCGAGAGGCGAATCACCTGCTTCGGCTCCTTTGGTCTCGGAGCCGTTGGAGGTGTGCAGCTCAGACTCTCCCCCCTCGGCCCCGAAGTCTCCTTCGGCGCCGATGATTATTCACATGGTTCCGGTGCCGATGGTGTTGGAGCCATTTCGGAGCCGGTTCCCTGGTCTAAATCCTCCAGGTTGTCAGACTTGGATTTGGACAGAGTTATCCAGAGGCTTTTCCAGTCACCGGTTTTTGCAAAAATGGTCTCGGCTCCAGCCCACTTGGCTCCGGAGCCGGCTCCCACTTCGACGCATCCGATTCCTCCTCCAACCTCCTCGTTGGAGTCGGTGATGGTAGAGCGGAGCAGAGTGGTCCAGTCGGAACCAAGACTCCCTCGGAGCTTCTCTGTTCCGACCATTATTCCTACCTTGTCCTCGGCGTCAGGGTTCGGTACCGGGACTTCCTCGGTCGGGGCCGAGGGGAACACTTTAGAACTGGTAGCTTCGGTGCCTAGTCTTCCCCTCGGAGCGTCGGCCGCAGGGATTCCCGGTACCGTCGTGGTCTCTCAGCCGGTGTCCTCCGTAGAGTCTGGAGGTCCTGCTTTTGAGGCCATGAGGAGTGCGCTGGCCATGTCCTTGCCAGCTCAGCAAGTCTCTACCTCACCATCCCTAGACTTGGGAACTGGTGCTTCTGGTGTGCTTCAATCCCCTCCCTTGGGGGGTTCCCTTCTCCCGGGAGGTCCTTCTGAATCCACGTCAGATGAACCTCCTAGAAAAAAATTGTGCAAGAGGAAGCACATGGACTCCCAGGATGAGTCTATCACATCAGATACTGACCTCGATGATGCGGAGGGGTCCCCAAAATCGTCCTCGGATGACGTCTCATTCTCAGATATCCTCAAGATCCTGAGACAGAGGGGCGATTGGCAGTCCAAAACCCCTTCTGCAGAGGAGTCAGTCTTCCTCAAGGCTTTTGGGGCCCAGCCCTCCGCCTCCTGGGTGTCTCCACCCTTCAATGAATTACTAGATTTAGTTTCTCGAAGGGTGTGGGAACACCCTGACTCTGTGGAACCGGTTCCCGCCAGGCCTAACAAGTTCCTCTCAGCCCCTCCTCAGAAGGAATTTTTGACTAAAGGAGTTGCAGTAGATGCGATGGTGGTGGCATCTGCCACTCAGCAAGACGTGGCAGAGGCTTCAATGTCTATTCACCCTCCTAATAAGGATTCCAGGAGCATGGATAGGTACGGGAAGCATACACTTTCTTCAGCGGCCTTTACCCTGCGGTCGCTGAATTACCTTTGTCATTTTACCAGGCTCCAAAGGGACCTCCTCAAAGAGTTAGGTGAGTCTCTTACGGGTAATCTTTCTGAGGCGTTAGCCCAAACTGTTGGCGCCCAGATGTCTACCCTATCTTCGATAGTCAACTCGTCCATGAGGCTTATCTCATATGCGGCCGAAGGGGCGAGTAGAGCAGCGGGAACAGGCGTGGCTCTTAGAAGACACGCCTGGTTACGCTTGTGTCCCTTTGTGGAGGCTTTTAAGTCTTCCTTCACCGACGCCCCCTTTGATGGGTCCTCTCTGTTTGGACCCAAGGTGAAGGACACACTGACTCGGTGCGAGCAGAAGGGCAAGACCTTGACTGCCGTGGGGGCCCGTTTTTCCGCTCCCTCTAGACCTTATCCCAAGGCCCAGAGAGGAGGGAAAATGTGGTTCAAGAAATCTCAAAGGTCTTTCCCTACTCCACCGAGTGATCCCCCCTCTAGAGGCAGGGGGGGGGTTCAGGAAGATGCCGCCTCAGAGGCGGCAGAGGCCCCCGTAACTCTGGAGACCGTGATTCCTTTTGTGGTCCATCCTACGCTCCCCGTCCCTGAGATGTGGCTCGACTGCGCATCTATGGAGCCAGTCGGGGGTCGTTTTGCGGAACACCCACAAGCTTTGGAATCTATCACCAAGGATCAGTGGGTGCTCCGAATCATAACCGGAGGCTATCTCATCCCTTTCATCAAGATCCCCCCTCTTCCTATCAGGAAAATCCCGGATGTGCCACCCAGTCAGCGGGATCAAGCAGCGGTTGAGGTTTCAAAGCTGCTAAGAAAAGGAGTCATCCAGCCTGTCCCCGCCGACCAGATCGGATCAGGAACTTACTCAAGACTATTTTTGGTGCCAAAAAAGACAGGGGACTTAAGGCCCATTTTGGACCTCAGTTCATTGAATCGCTTTGTAAAAAAATCCAAATTCCGAATGGTCACCCTTCAGTCCATTCTCCCGTTATTGGAGAAGGATGTCTGGATGTGCTCCATAGATCTCAAGGGCGCTTACTATCACATTCTCATAAGTCAAGAGTCCAGGAGTCATTTACGCTTCCGCCTGGGAACCAGTCATTTCCAGTTCCGAGCACTGCCCTTTGGTCTCACCACAGCCCCCAGGGTGTTCACCAAGTGTCTGGCAGTGGTGACAGCTCACTTGAGAAGTCTAGGATTTCCAAGTGTTTCCCTATCTAGACGAATGGCTCCTTACTGCCACCTCCAAGCATCTATTAGTTTGGGCGCTTATGACCACAGTCAGTTTGGGTCATTCACTAGGAATCACGTTCAATTGGAAAAAATCTGTGCTGCAGCCGTCTCAGCGTATTACCTTTATAGGCGCAGAGTTAGACACAAGAAGAATGCGGGCATTCTTGCCGGTAGAAAGGATTCAGGTCCTGCAGTCTCAGGTTCAAACCTTGTTACCCAGATCACGAGTTCAGGCCAGACTGATTCTGCAGTTATTGGACACGATGGCCTCGACTATTCTTCTAGTCCCCTTAGCCAGGTTGCACATGCGGGTGCTACAATGGCTACTGTTGGTTCAATGGTCCTTTCAGGAACTTCCCTTGAACCATTTGGTCCAGATTACCGAAATTTGCCATCGGGACCTACGTTGGTGGCTGCTTCGGTCCAACCTGGACCAGGGGCGACCTTTTGCCCCTCAGCTTCCCATCGCCACTGTGACCACGGACGCCTCCCAGACGGGGGGGGGGGGTCATTATCTGGACAGGTCTGTCCAAGGCACGTGGCAGGCTCACAAAACGCACTTACATATCAATATCCTGGAAATGAGAGCAGTGCTACTGGTGTTGCAAGCACTTCATTTTGCTCTTCCACAGGGTACTATTGCGATCCTATCCGACAACATGTCGGTAGTCTGGTACATAAACAAGCAAGGCGGAACCAGGTCCTACCCTCCTTGCCGAGAGGCCATGAGAGTGTGGCATTGGGCGATTTCTACACAGCATTTCCTTGTGGCAACGCACATTCCGGGGAAATCCAATGTGATTGCAGACAGGTTGAGCAGGACTCTCCTGTTACCCCACGAGTGGTCCCTCAACGACAGGGTGGCTGCAAACATCTTCACCAAGTGGGGCCTCCCTTGTTGTGACTTGCTCGCCAGTCCTCACAATGCGAAATGCAAGGAGTTCTTCACTCTGACTCCCTCTCAGGGGCAGATTCCCAGGGACGCTCTAGCTCACAGTTGGCCCCCCGGTCTACTTTACGCCTTCCCTCCGGTTCCCCTTCTCCCGAAGGTGATACAGAAGGCGATTTATCTAGGAAGCGACATGATTTTGATCGCTCCACACTGGCCTCGTCAGGTTTGGTTCCCCTTCCTTCTGAGGTATGCGGTGGAGGGCCCATGGTTTCTGGACCTGGTGCCCGACCTGTTGACTCATCAGTTGGGACAGTCTCACCCATCCCTCAGGTCCTTGAGGTTGGCCGCTTGGTTACTCCACTTCCAACCTTAGTCAGAGATAACTCCCTTTCTTCAGACGTCATCCACATTTTGTCCTCTTCTCACAAACCTTCCACTATTAAACTGTATTCCAGCAAGTGGAAGAGGTTTGCTCTTTGGGCCCAGCAACGAGGTATAAATCCCCTTACCGCCCCAGTACCCCAGGTTTTAGAATTCCTGGCTTCTTTGTTTTATTTGGGCTCTTCAGTGTCCACAATTAAAGTCCAACTGGCGGCTATCTCTAATTTTCATGTCTCCTTTGAGCCTTCCTTAATGGCAAACAGGCTTTGCAAATCTTTCCTTAAAGGAGCGTGGCTCCTTTGGCCCCCTATAGCCCATCCTGTGCCCCCTTGGGACCTGAATATGGTTCTAGCTGCTTTAACTGCCCGCCCCTTTGAACCAGCAGCTACTTGTGAAATAAAATTCGTATCTTGGAAAACCGCCTTTTTGGTGGCAATAACTTCTGCCAAGTGGGTCTCAGAGCTTCAGGCTCTCTGTTCTAATCCTCCTTATTTGACCTTTCACAAAGACAGAGTGTCCCTCAAGTTAAATCCCTCTTTCTTGCCCAAGGTAGCATCCCCCTTATGCATTCAACAATCCTTGGAGCTCCCTGTTTTTTTTCCCAAATTCTCCAATAGCGCAGAATATATTTTCCATCATTTGGATGTTCACAAACAACTGCGTTTTTATTTAAGTAGGACCAATCAGACACAAAAGTCCGATCAGCTGTTTGTGTCCTTTGCGGAAAATAGGTTGGGTCAACCGGTGGCTAAAACCACCATAGCCAAATGGATTAAAGATTGCATCTCCTTCATTTATTCACGGTCTGGCAAAGAGCTACCTTTCCCAGTCAGGGCTCATTCTACCAGGGCAATGGCTACTTCTGTAGCTTTTCACTCCAAATTATCGATAGATGATATCTGTGCGGCTGCTACCTGGACTTCTCCACACACCTTCATTTCTCATTACAAGATAGATGTGGCTTCTCGAGGCAGAGCTTCCTTTGGTTCCACAGTTCTCAGGAGTGTTTTCCAATGAGCCACCCGGGATTTAGGTGCTAGGGACGCTGTCCCATCAGTTATGAATGTAGGCGAGATAGGATCCCATTACATCTTTTAGTTATGTACTTACCATAACTTCGGATGTATGGGATCCATCTCGCCTACATTCATACGTACCCGCCCTCCTTCCCCCTTCCCATTGGATTTAGAGGGAATGCTGCTACTTCCTGAGTTTCTCTCTGGAAGGACTTTAGTTGTTACAGTTGCTGGTATGTCTCTGTGTCTGGATGTACGTATGAAAGCGAACAAACAAGATCTGGGGAAGCAGGCGTGGTGCATTCTGGAATAAGGGGTAGCCCAGCCAATTAGAGACTTCGTTCTACTATATAGTGGCCGAGTCAGAGCCGATGGATCGGCTCTGAACCCATCAGTTATGAATGTAGGCGAGATGGATCCCATACATCCGAAGTTATGGTAAGTACATAACTAAAAGTTTTCAAACATGTGTAGGGTGTGTACTATGTGAATCCGACATAGGCAGCCCTGCAGCACCATCTGAGGCATGAGTGCCCTATTTTAAGCAATATAAAGCACTGCTATGCACATTTTACCAGTATTGAGCATATTTAAATACAATTGCGCATAGCTGCACACCGTGCTAACCAGTGCAACATCGGGCAACGTTGGGCAAAGTCGGGAAAAGTTGAGCAAAGTCGGGTAAACACACTCACACCTGCTTTACTGTTCCTTAAGCAGTATGGTCTGCCCAGCAGGAAAATAAAAAGCAGTAACAGGGCTCGAACTCAGGATACTGTGCACTATAGTCACAGTACTAAACCACTAAGCCATGACAGCATTTCACTGGCACAGATGCAACTTAACTCACTCACACATACCAGTTGGGGGGGGGGGGTCACATACCTAACAGTCACAGCTACTAGGACAAATGTAGACAAACGCAAACACAAACAAATGTTGTATCATGCCCTCTGAAGAGGCATATGAGTAACCTCCTCCCAGGTCTATGCAGACAGATAACAGCAGGCCAGGCAGTGTGATGTGGGTTGGGTAGGCTATGAAGTCACAAACTAATATTCATGTAATTGGAAGCTAAGGTCTGTAGTGCAGTGGTATGCCTCAAGCCAGTAAGATAGGCAACAGTACGGACTGAAATGGAGTACCTGACATAGCAGTGCAGGCCTAGCAAATGTGCATAAGTGTCAGGTGAACCCTTCATCCTATGTACACCCACAGTAACAATCAGGTGTGCCCCCCCGGGTAGAAATGTACAAATAATAGCTGTCCCCACTGTGTGTAGAATGACTCATGGAAGCCCTGCAGGCACACTGTGCTTCCTGTCGATGTACAACACAAAAGTGAGCCCTGAAGTAAAAAAACAACTTGATTTTCACACACATATAGTATATATGCTCATACTGGGCATGCTCACACACTTAAACAAATTTAGCAAATTTCAGTCAGCAATATACTGAAAGGTCATACTGGGCATGCTCACACACTTAGGCCATGTCTGAGTACAGCAGTGGGCCACACATATCTGGCAGTTGCAGTTCTTACTCCAGACATTTGTCACTATTCACCAAGCCTGCCTTGTGCACACACTGATATGAAAACAGACCCATATAATATATTGGACACCTGTCATAATCAAACTATGTACTCCAAGTACTTAAGTTGTTCAAAGGAAGTGAAAAACCAAAGAAGATCAATAATACTCCGATCAGTATCATCAAGAAACAATGAGCACTCCTAACATTATCCAAGCCATGTCAAAGAGTCCATAGAGAACCATGAAGCTTTCTTTCGCTATGTCATAAATATCAATGTAAACTCATATATGTTCTGAGTCAGTGCAAACTGTAAATGAATACATGTACATGACTGACATTGCCAACATCTTGTCAGACAGGTTCATACATATTTACCCCTTCTCACTGACAAAAGGGCCCATTATCATACCTGGAGATTGTGAAAACCCAGAAATCACATGCAGAATGGTTAAACATCTCTTTCCATACCTAAAAACACGGAGTGTATGGGATAACATGGTTTCCCTGGCTGTGTCATATGTGAACTCCAAAACAAACAGACCCTGCACCTGAACAGTCTATTGAGACTCACCGTCTGTACAGGATATGAAACTGTTGAATGGGTTACAGCAGCATTTGGCACACTCCACGAGTGTTGGTGCACAACAGACCATGGGTACTATTGTCTTATAAGCCTAATAAGCCTGCTGTGCAAGGCCATCATTATGGAACTCATAAACAGAGCTATTGAGAGCCTACAAACACCCAACCCTACCCATTTTTGTTTGGTCAGAGGCAGATCATGGTTCCTAAACCTGCTAGACAGTTTTCAAGGCAGTCACCCAGGACATGCATCAATGAAATGAGCTACACACGGCCTACATAGACCTTGAAAAGCCCTTTTCCAACATCCCACACATATGTTGTATCCACAAAATCAACAACCTGTGCATAAACACGTATGTTATCTGATGGATTGCCAACTGGGGCACAGATATATCCCACAAGGTAAGAATTGTGGTCTCCTGTTCAAGCTGGTAACAACTGCTGTCCCCCATGGCTCAGTCCTGGGACCCCTCCTGTCTGATGTGTACTTTTTAGAAATACAGTCAAACACGAGGGCTATGTTTAGCAAGGTTTGTGGATGACTGCAAAAAATTGTCATAATCGATGTTTGGGACAGCAGAGACATCCTTAAAAAGGGTCTCAGTCAGACAGATGTGGTGTCAAACTTATGGGGTCTAGCTACAGTCATACAAATACCACATAGGTGCCAACACCCTAAATATGGAGGTAATAATAAGGGATCTATGGACACGTGGATAGTTATCACTACTTCCAGAAACACATTCACAAAGTGGTTAGAAAATTATGCTATATGTTCCCACAAACTGCCAAGGTCTTTGCATGTAGGTCAAAGGAGGTTCCCTCTACTCATCAGTCATCAGACCCATCATAGAGTACCACAACACACTTGCGATGAATCTGACTAGGCACCTTCAGCAGCTGGAAAAACTACAGACGTACCTCACCAAGAGCATTACTGGCCTCAAACAGTTGCCCCATGCAACAAGACTGAATTTAACTCGATCTGTACTCTGTTGCATACTGTCTACTCAGGTGATCTCTGCCCAACAAACAGGTCCATGTCCAATGCAGAACAGATGTACATGTGCTATCTGAAGTAACCCCAAGCTCACTGTACTACATGCTCTAGGGATATCATCATCACAACAATAAATAGAACATGTTGGAGGGATACATTAATAACTCACAGACTTCCCTTTGTTTGGAACAGGCTCCCTTCCAACCTACATTAAGCTGAGTCCCTCACTGACACTCTTCCAGAGGAGCCTTGATGAGTGTATGTGAAACTGAACTGTCACACCATGGATCACTTCATCAGCTCTACTACACAGAGGCCTAGGGAACTAGCTCCATGGGTGGTGATAGCTGCACACTCTGGCCATACTAATATATGCCTTCAGGCAGATAGCCTATTACCTATATATATATATATATGTATGTGTATATATATATATATATATATATATATATATATATGTATGTAGGGGGAACACAGTATAATAAGCCAAAGATGGATGGGCAGAGATGTGTGTAAGAGGGTGACCATGACAAGGAGCCATCCAGGACTGTCCCACCCAGCACACATCCCAATGGCACAAAAGACATGAGGTGTACATCTCACCCAGTGTACATAACAGCCACCAGTATCTGTAAGCATTACAGTGTATGTGGTCCATGTACCTGCTGTACAACATGACGGTACAATGAAGTACATATCTACTATCTGTAGACATGTACCTGTCACATAGTCTGCTACATGCCTATGAACCTATCTTCAATAAGGCATATGTTAACCTAGGCAAATTATGCGGCTTTCACCACCCCATTGGGTAATCTCCCAAGCCCTTGTTCTAATAGTTAGTACCCTAAGCCCCTTTCTAGTGGGGCTGCTGATGTGATGCCTGGCATGAATTGTCTGTTTCCCATCCACTCATCAAGGTTCTTATTGAAGTGTCAGCAAGGGGCTCTGTCTGATGTACATTGGGACTCTGTTCCACAGTAAGGCAAGTGTCTGGGATGGTACTCTATCCACCAGCATGTTGTATTCATTGTTGTGATGAGGTTCATATCCCTGGAGTGTGTAGGGCAACTCAGTTTTGTTATCTGTCGATGGAGCATGCTCAGCAGTTATGTGTTGGACATGGCTCTGTATGTTAGGCAGAGTGTGCCTCTGAGTAGGCGGTACGCAACGAAGGACAGATTTAGTTTTACCAGTTGTGTTGCATAACACCACTGTTTGAGGCCAGTAATCCTCTTGGTGAGGTACCTCTGTGGTCACTACAGCTGCTGGATATGCGAAGTCGAGTACATCCAAAATGGTGTATTGTACTCAATGATGGGTCTGATGACTTAAGAGTAGAGGGCCACCACTATCTCTTCGGATCCTGATGCAAACCCTTTGTTGATTAGGTGGGCCACATAGGATTTCCCAATCACTTTGGCAACATGGTTGTCAAAGGAAAGATGACTATCTACTTGTGTCCCCAGATCCCTTATTACCTTGTCAGTTTTAAGGGGGTAACACCTATGTGGTAGTTTGTGTGTACTTTGTTTTCACCAAAGGGGATCACTATGCATTCCTCCACATTGAGCTTGAGGCCAAGATTCTGACACCATACATCTGTCTCAGAGTCCCTTCTGGAGAATATTTGTGTCATCCGGGGAATCTATTATGGCAAACACTTTACAGTTCCCAGCAAACTTAGTCAACCACAACCCTCCTGTGTTGGCATGTACATTTGAGAAGTCTATACCAAACAGGAGGGACCCCAGGACTGAACCCTGGGGGCCTCCAGTTGTTACCGGTGTAGAGTCTGACATGTAGCCAGCAACTCTTAGTTTGTGGAATCTATCTGTGAGCCAGTTTACAATCCATCTTGTGATGTATGGCTTCATGCCCAGGTTGGTGAGTTCATCTATGATGCCTGACTGGGGAATGGTGTCAAAGGCTGTAATGAGGTATAGGTAGGCCGTGTTGAGCTAATTTCGGTCATCTGTAGCCTGGGTAACGGTCTCATCAAAGAAATCCACCCAGTTCAGGAGGAGTGATCTGCATATGATGAAGCCAAACTGGGTGTGCTCAACTGTGTTAAGGTTCACAATCTCTTTATTGTTGACTTCACATATGATTGGCTCCATTGCCTTAAAGAGCAGACTCATCAGGCTCATAGAGCATGAATGCCAAGGGGCCCCACCCCTGTGGAGTGTGAAGATCGTTGCTGTGCAACATTCTATGAGTACATGTCTTGTACAGGGCATGTAGAGAGAGGTTTAGGTATCCTTGATGAATATGGATACATCCCCACCCTATGTGCTGTGATCCAGGTCCTGATGCTGGAAGGTATGGAATGAGTAATATCCTGGTAGTGCTGGTGTGCTCTCTGGAGCCTTGAACTAGGTTTCTGTTACTGCACAGATATCAATATTCTCCATATTGAGATGTGCCTCGAGTGTGTGCATCTGGAGGCTGAGACTCCTGGCAATGAGTAGCATTTAGCTAACTTTGTGGTTATTTGTGTTGGTTATGGGGTTTGGTTTGTCCTGAGTGACCGGTGTTCCACACCTAAAGTCAACGGCTCATTGGTCCCATCTGACCATAAGCTATTTACCCTACATATCCACATTCTGGACCCACCCCCATTAAGGAAACTATGTTAAAAATGTCTCCAAAGCCAACTTCATGCTTCTTAAGACAGAAGTGCTGTACTTCAGGACACCCATACAGATGGACAATACTGTTAAGACTACTGAATCCTTCACAATTGCACTTTATAAGCACTTACATGAGTGTATACATCGTGCTATCCCAAACAGAACCAAGACGCTATCCTCCAAGAAAACGAAGCCAATCTAGTGGTCACCTGCCATAAACAAACTGCACAACAGAAGGAAGAAACTGTTGCAAAAGGGTAAAATTCCATGAGTGGAGGAGCTCCCTGGTCAGCCTCGGGAAGAAGCTGCGATCCCTGATAAAATCCTCCAGAGCTAGTTACGAAAACAAAGTCGACACTGATTCTAAAGACAACCACAAAGCATTCTATAGCTATGTCAAGAATCTCAATGGCAACACTCAGATCTGCTCTGAGTTACAGCACAATGGCACTAAATATACAGACCCAACTGATATTGCCAACAGCTTGGCAGATAGGATTAGTGCTAACTTTACCCCCCTCTCACCCATGAAAGAGCACATCTCTATACCTGAAGAATGCAAAGTTGCTGTCATCATGGCTGCACAGGTAAAAACCACTGTCCAAAGCCAGGAACACAGCATCCATGGGATCAGATTACACCCCAAGCTGCGTTCTACACGAACCACAGAACGAACTGGCACCACACCTGCATAACATGTTCAATCATAGCCTCACCTTAGGCTTTGTGCCTGCTGAATGGTGCACAGCGACGGTTATCCCACTACACAAGGGGGGAGCCACCACGGACCCCGGGAACTAGCACCCCATTAGCCTGATGAGCCTGGTCTGCAAGGCCATGGAACGTATCATCATGGAACTTATAAACAAAGACATTGGTAATCTACAAACTCTGGACCACAACCATTTTGGGTTTGTAAAAGGCAGATCATGTCTCCTAAACCTGATAGACTTCTTTGAAGCAATCACCAAAGCCATAAACAAGGGTAAGGTGGTTCACACAGCCTGTCTAGATCTTGCCACGGCTTTCAACACCATCCCCCACTCTGGAATTATGGATAAACCCACTAAACTAGGTATAAATCCCTATGTCACAAGATGGGTTGCCAACTGGCTGACTGACACAACCCACACTGTGGAAGTAGCAGACTCAAAGTCCGACTTTGGACCAATGACAAGTGGAGTACCACAGGGTTCAGTCCTGGGTCCTGTCCTGTTTGGTATCTACTTCCCTGAAGTACAGGTTAACATGGAAGGTCTCTGGCTAATGAAGTTCCCAGATGACTGCAAACTAGGAGCCATAATCGAGACTACTAACGATGTGGACATCCTACAAAAGGGCCTCCCTGAGACAGATGCCTGGTGTCAAAGCCATGGCCTCAAGCTCAATGCCAAAAAGTGCATTGTCATCCACTTTGGTAAAAACACTGTACCCATGAACTACAACATAGGTGGTAGTATACTTAACACCGAAAGTGTGATAAGATACCTTGGGACACAGGTGGACAGCAGACTCTCCTTTGATAATCACATTGCCACAGTAGTCAGGAAATCCTTCTACGGGGCACACCTCATCACAAAAGGTGTCTCATGCAGAATAAAATAGGTCATTGTTCCCCTCTACTCATCACTCATTAGATCCATTATAGACTATAATGCCCCTTTTGCTATGTACCTCACAAGACATCTACAACAACTGGAAAGCCTGCAGAAATACTTCACAAAGAGGATTAGTGGCCTCAAATACATGCCATACACAGACCATCTCAAAACAGTACAGCTTTACTCTGTCGCATATCGCCTTCTCAGAGGTGATCTCTGCCTAACATACAAAGCTATGTTAAACACAGAGCTGTTGGGCATGCTCCACTTAAAGAAATCCCAATCCCTCCGAGTGTCGGCCCCAAAACCCAGACTGAAATACTAAACAAGGGGGTGTATCCATTTTCATAAAGGATACCCACACCTCCAGGTTAGTGGCACAGCACGAGGCCTTGGAGACCAAGCAATGCAACTAACATTGGGCAAAGCTGCTCATCAGATCGCAGCCTGCTATAGATAACATACCTTGTCTCAGGACCCTCACTCAGTATTCCTGAGAACACACTGGGAAGTGTAAAGGTCCTACCAAACACCATGATATGAGGAGATTTCAACTACACAAACATTGACTGGGAGAATTACTCGAGTACAAAGTCCTTTGCCCAATGCTTCCTAGAGTTTATAAACTCAAAACGGCCTGGAACAGCTGGTCACCACGCCCACTAGAGGTGACAACATACTGGACCTGATCATCACCAACATGGGGGATCAGTATTCCACACCAGAGGTAAACCCCTCGCTGGTAATATCAGATCATGAAGTAATCACACTGGACATCCACATCCCGACCCCCCCTCCCCCCAGTCAACAAAAGCAAATTTCACACTTCTCAAGACCGAAGTGGAAAGTTTCAAAGCCGTCTTGCTAGAGGATAATGCTATCCAATCTGCAGAATCCTTTACAAGTGCATTCTATCAGCATCTACAGGGATGCATGGATCGAGCCATCCCAATTAAAACCAAGACTCACTCCTCCAAAAAGAAGAAACCAATCTGTTGGTCCTTGCCCATAAATAAGCTATACAACAGAAGGAGGAAACTAACACATGATAGAGCAAAATTCCAAAAAGAAAAGGCATCACTGATCATTATTAGCAAGAAACTACGATCGTTCATAAAATAATCCAAGTCCAGTTTCTAAAGAAAAATTGCCAAGGAATCTAAAGATAACCACAAAGCCGCCTTTAGCTATATCAAACATTTAGGTGGCAACTCTCAGATATGCTTTCAGCTACTGCAAAATGGCAAAAAATACACTGAAGCAACTGACATTGCCAACATCCTGGTGGACAGGTTCAGTGCAAACTTCACCCCCCCCCTCACCTCCAAAAGGGCCCGTGTCCATCCCAGAAGAATGCAGAGCCCCAGACTTCATGGACATGCAGGTAAAAACAGCCTTCTCCAAAGCTAAGAACACAGCATCAATGGGACTGGATGGTGTCCCAGGCTGTGTCTTACACGAGCTCCAAAAGGAACTAAACTCTCACCTACATTCACTGTTCAGACTCAACCTTACCACAGGCTATGTACCCAAAGAATGGTATACAGTAACAGTCATCCCGCTCCACAAAGGTAGTGCCACAACAGAACCTGGGAACTATCGCCCCATAAGCCTGACCAGCCTGGTCTACAAAGGTATGGAGCGAATTATCATGGAACTCATAAACTGAGACATTGGGAACCTCCACATACTGGACCCTACCCAATTTGGCTTTGATAAAGGCAGATCCTGCCTCCTAAACCTAGTTAACTTCTTTGAAACAGTTACCAAGGCCATAGATGAAGAGAAGGTAGTCCACACAGCCTACCTGGACCTCACTAAGGCCTTTGGCACCATTCCCCACTCTGGCATCATAGACAAGCTTACCAGCTTGAACATTAACCCCTATGTCACGAGATGGGTGGCCAAGTGGCTCACGGATAGAACACACATGGTCAGAGTTGCAGGTGCCATGTCCAACTTTAAACAGTCACAAGTGGCATCCCACAGGTCTCGGTCCTGGGACCCCTCCTGTTCAGTATATATGTCTCTGAGGTACAGGCAAAGCACGGGAGGTCTATGGCTGACCAAGTTCCCAGATGACTGTAAACTGGGGGGCCATAATCGACTCTTTGGCTGACGCAGACATCCTCCAGAAAGGTCTTACAGCGACAGATACCTGGTGTCAAAACCATGGCCTCAAGCTGAATGGCAAAAAATGCATAGTCATCCCCTTTGGAAAAAACAAAGTGCCCACAAATTACCACATAGGTGGTAATCCACTAGGTACGGAAAATGTAATTAGGGACCTGGGGACCCAGGTAGATAGTAACCTCTCCTTTGATAATCACATTGGCAAAGTGGTTAGTTATTCCTTCTATGTAGCCCACCTAATCACAAAAGGGTTCACCTTTAGATCAAGAGAGGTCATTGTGTCCCTCTACTCATCACTCATTAGGATCATAATAGAGTACAATGCCCCATTTGGTATGTACCTTAACTGGCACATGCAACAGCTGGTAAGACCACAGAAGTACTTCACCAAGAGGATCATGGGCCTCAAAGAGATGCCCTATGCATCTCGACTAAAGAAACTCCAGCTCTACTCGGTTGCTTACTGCCTGCTCAGATGTGATCTATGCCTGACGTATAAGGCCATGTTCAACCCGGAATTAATGGACATGCTCCACCTTAGGAAAAACAAATCTCTTAGAGCTACACACTGCAGTGAATTAAACCTCAGCAAAGCAATAAACAGGACATGCTGGAGGAATAGATTCCTGTCCCAGAGACTTCCCTCTCTCTCGAATAGAATCCCAGTTGATGTTAGGCTGAGCCCCTTGCAGACTCTCTTCAAGAGGAATCTTGATGAGTGGATGGGAAATTGTAAATTTACCCCTGGGATCACTTCAGAGGCCCAGGAAACTAATTTAAAACGAAGGAGAAAGCCAACACATTCTGGCTAGGCTTATAAATGCCCTTGGGCAGATAGCCTAGTACGTACCTATGAACCTACACACTCTAGGGACCTAAACCTTGTCACCACAATAAACAGAACATGCCGGAGGGATAGATTCCTGTCCCACAGACTTCACATACTCCAGAGTAAACTACCTATCTATATCAAACAAAGCTCCTCATTAGCACTCTTCAAGGAAAATCTTGATTATTGGATGGGAAATAGGAAATTCACACTTGGGATCACTTCTGTGTCTCTGCAAGACAGTGGCACAGGAAAATACATTTCTTGGGTGACAAAGGCCAGGGTACCTTTTTGGCTGGCCTTGTATAGGCCCCAGGGCTGATAGACTAGTACCTGCCTATGAACCTATGAACCTTTGAGCCTTGCCTAAAAAAGGTAATATGGGGACAGCACGAGCCTTGGCCAGTATTCAGAAGCATAGGGGCGACAGGTGCAAACCATCTGTAGTGAAGCAACAAGGCTTGTCTATCATGTCATCACAGGCAGACAGAGAATGGATCCCCTTTGAATGACACCAGAAGCTCAGCCAATTGTTGAAGTTTATCATCTTTCTGTTATATTGCAGTATCACGTAGGTGAAGGTAAGATGCTACTCAAGGTTTGATCCTGTGTGTGCCAGCATGTGGTGCATCAACCCGTATATGATATGGTCATGGCCTATGCATACAATACACTCACAATACACCTACTATGATAAGCCTGCTGAGGTTAGCAAATGTGAAAAAAAACCTGTGTGCAAACTGTCAGCAAGTAATGTCTGTATTGCACCCTGTAACTCCATATTGCTTGCTGAAGTGTAAAGACGTACTTAGTTTGGATTAAGAACACCGCACTTGCCAGCTGTGTGTATCTCCCTGGCGAGAAGCAACCTTTTTGGAGACTACTCAAACACCTTAAAAGTGGTATACTCATCTTTGTCAAGTCCGATGATGTCACCATCCTACAAATATACCTGTGGAAAGGTGAAATCCCAGTAATGTGTATAGTGCGTCGTGTAAATGCGTACTGCTGTAGTATCATAATGTAGTTAGGTAGGGGTTTGAATCCTGCACTTGCCAACTGTGTGTGTGTGTGTGTGTGTGTGTGTGTGTGTGTGTGTGTGTGTGTGTGTGTGTGTGTGTGTGTGTGTGTGTGTGTAGATGTGTGTCTCCCTGGGGAGGAGCAACCTTTTTGGAGACTACTCAAACATCTTAAAAGTGCTATACTCAACTTTGTCAAGTCCGATGATATCACCATCCTACAAATATACCTGTGCAAAGATGAAATCCCAGTAATGTGTATAACGCGTCATGTAAATGCATACTGCTGTAGTATCATAATGTAGTTAGGAAAGAGTTTGAATCTTGCACTTGCTGACTGTGTGTCTGTGCTCCAGGTGTGTGACACCGTTGGCCAATGTGGAGTGGGATTTTGATTTTTATAGTGTATGACATATCACAATGATAACTGTATGTGCATTACACATGTAAGGTAGCTGTGGGGCAAATCCATATACATACATGTGACCTCAAGTATTTCATAGGTGTGTACTCTGCTTTCTCCATGAACACGTGTTAACTTTGCCAGAGCGTGCTGGCGCTTTCCAGACCTTAGGTCACTTCTGTATGCTTGTGACAAGCTTAGCCACTGCAGTGATCCCTGGGCTATGGCTTCCGTTTCACATCCACTCATCACGGTTTCTATTGAAGAGTGTGAGTGAGGGTTTATGCTTGAGGTATATTTGAAACCTGTTCCAGAGCAAGCAAAGTCTGGCAAAGATGACTAATCATTATAGGTGTGCAACAGCCTCTGGATCTGCATGCAAATCCTTCATTGCTTATGTGCTCCACAGAGGGATTTCCAAAACCCTTTGGTAATGTGATTATCAAAGGAGAGATGACTTAACACGTGGCTCTATGTATGCATTAGTACCTGTTCCACATTTTGGGGGCTACTACCTATGTGGTACTCTGGGGATACTTTGTTTTCTAAAAGTGGATAACTATGCTTTCTTAGGCTTATAGCTTTACAGCATGAGTTTGACACCAGGTATCTATCTGTATGATACCGTTTTGGAGGATGTGTGTCTCATCTGGAGAATAAAGTATAGCCCACAGTATGCATTTTCATCAGACGTGGGCAGACATATCCCCACTGTGTTTGCTTGTACCTAAGAAAGGTATATGCCAAACAGGAGTGGTCCCAGGACTGAGTGTAGGTGAATACCACTTGTTACTGGCATAGAATAGTACATGGAGGCTGCAAATGTTACTGTGTGTCCTACATCTGTGCATCAGTTGTCAAGCCATCATCTAACAATCGTTTATAGTCAGTCTGTTGAGGTTATGTCTAATACCAGTATGTGGGATGGGTATGATTTGCTGGTGAGCTATAGCTTGGCTGTGTTGACCTCCCCTCCCTCACCTATAGCCTTGTTGACTGGATTGAAGTCTACTAGGTGTAGGAGCCATGATCTGGTCTTTAGAGAACCTAAGTGGGAATGGTGCAGTGTTTGCAGGTTCATAATGTCTCTGTTAATGAGTTCCATAATGCTGTGCTCCATAGCCTTCCAGATAACATTGGTCTGGCTTATAGGGGGAGAGTTTCCAGGACCTGTTGTAGTTCTACCCTTAATCAATTTATGTTAACATTTGCACTGCGTGTGACTAGGGTGGACAGGTTTAAGAATAAGTATATTAGAGGGTCCGGCCAGGTTTGAAGGTTAGTAGACCATGCCAGATAGGCAGGGTTAAGTTGGTTTGTACATGTGCTGAGGAGGGATGCAGAGTATATTGTGAAATAGATGCTAAGGATGAAGCCGCCAGATAACAGGAAAAGAGGAATGCCTAAGATGAGGTTTATGGCTGTAGTGAGAGAGGACATGCAGGTAGATGGTGTGACAGTGCAAGATGCAGAGGGCAGGAAGACATGGAAACAGATGATGTACTGTGGCGACCCCTAATGGGAGCATCCGGAAGGAGAAGAAGACATTGTAGCCCAACCCTTGTGGACTGTGAACACCATTACCATATGTCATTCCACATGTATGTATCCTGAATAGAGGCTCCATCTGGTCAGACCATTTAAATGAGTGGTGACTTCATATGTCAGCTTGTGTATGACACAGCCAGGGACACTGTCCAGTACTATTGCCACTGTGGTGTGGACCTTGTTAAAGAGATGTTTTAACTAGAGTGTCTGTGAATCATCAGGTATTACGTTCTGCAGGTCTGGAAATGTGGCCCTTGTTTAGCGACAGGGTGGTGAAATCCGCATTCAAACTGTCTGACAAGGAATTGTTAATGTCAGTCAGATAAGTGTACTTTGTAACCATTTACATTATCTGTGACCCAATCTGAGATCTCCCCTGTAGATTACGAACAACAGTAAAGACAGCTTTAGTGTTGTCTTTGAAATTGTTGCCATTTTGTATTTTGAAGCTTGCCTTGTATGTTTATTGAGGGATTGAATTTTCCAAATGATATTGACCAGAGAGGTTATCCCTTCTTGGTATGTAACTCTTTTTTGGTATAACATCACACCTTCTATTATATATTTAGTTTCTGGCAGGGGTCCATGAGACTAATGCACTTTTACTGTATAAGTGAGAATTTTTTGTGTTTGTGATAGCACAGTCCATGCAACCCTGTAGATGAACAGTGTGCATTAATACAGGATTATGCAGCTGTGACACTGTTAACCTTAGTAATGCAAACCAATGACAGATAGGAACAACAGCATCACCCACAGCACAGTGTCAACCCGTGTCATACACACACATGCGTACTCAAGTTCCAAAACTGGTGTAGTACAATGCATACTGGCCACCAATAGAAACTATGGAGTGTTAACACTGGCCAATACAGGGCATGTCACCCTGCCCATGTGTCCAATATGCACGCACATGCAGACAGTGCACCTCCACCATGTTCACAAATGTACACCTGCAAACCTGTGCTGCACACACCCCACACTCACTGTCCACTGTATAACACATACTGACACAACTACACACATCAGCCAAGTGGCACATGGGCAGACAAAACAAAGTTGCAATAAACACTGGTGGAAAGAATACAACATTGCTAATTACAGCTTTAATGCATCATGCCTGCTCAGCTACACCTTCAAGGATATCATCACACTTTACTGCTGACAACATGCTAACCATTCAACCATTGCTATACTTTATCAAAGTCACCCTGTGCATCAGCACCATGTTAGCCTGTTCCTGCATCAATGTTACAGATGACAGGAGGTGGCACAGGTTTCATCATATGCACAGGGTGTTTTTTTAGTTTGCCAGAGGCCTACATTGAGCCATACAATCGATGTGTGTGTGTGTGTGTTTGTGTGTGTGTGTGTGTGAGGGCCATGAGTACTGTTATGGGCCAATGTTGATGCAATGTTTGCGGGTATGTGTTTGCCCTAGTTTCTGGTGTATGTGTATGTGTCTGCATGCACACAGTTTTACCATGTGGCTGCCATATACAGTGATTTGTGGGACAGCTACAGACTGTACCTGTCAGGCTTTACAGATCACCGTCTCTGGCCACGGATACGGAACCTGTGCCTGGTAGGGGTGCTACAGACAGTATCAGGTACTAATCCAGACTGGGTGCTATCCTCAGAGGTTGACATATGTCAACTGGATCCAGGTCCCTGCTGGGACTGGCCAGAGCCACATGCACGTGGTCTTCTACGACGGTCATTGGACAGCCCCCCAACATTGCTGGGGCTGGTACTGGCACTACGGGAGCAGCTGTGACTTGGACATCCACGGCGACCTCCAGCTGCTAATGTTGCTGGCGTGCGTCCACGTCTCAACCATCCCGCACTGTCCTGACACATGGACATGACATTGTGTAGGAATACATTATTCTCCTGAACACATTTACATTGCAATAGG
The DNA here is from genome assembly GCF_019279795.1 of Protopterus annectens. Lineage (NCBI taxonomy): Eukaryota > Metazoa > Chordata > Ceratodontiformes > Protopteridae > Protopterus > Protopterus annectens. The sequence continues at coordinate 226,103,802 of NC_056746.1, forward strand.
ATTTTTGAGCGGTTTGCATTTATAAAGCAGAGTCAGCATGGGATAGTAAGTGAGGAGATGCTTTTTTTGATTTAAACACAGGAATACAAACATACAACGAGCTCATCACCGAAACATTCTATTAAGATATGAGTTCATTATGTCCATGAACATCTTTATATTGTAAGTCAACATTCGAACTCTATATACCTGTATAGTAGAATCAACATGGGACAACAAAGAGGAGATGCTCCCTCGTGCAGGAATTGATTAATATTCTCATTCAAACTAACTCTAGAGTAGAAATTAAGTGAATAACACCATGCTCTACCCTTCTAGACAATTAATGGGGTAAACAGTTATGGCTGGGAGTTCTTGAATAACACCACGAGCAATTTTTTAAGCAACATGATCACTGCAACACATATACTCATTTGGTATGTTTTTTAAATACTTGATACTCAGCGATCCAGGTTAATCAGCATATAGCACCTTATATATACATGAGATTGAGGCTCAAAGAGTTTATTTAATTACGTCGTTCCTTATAGAGATATTCATTCTAGATTAGATGGAAGTCAGTTAGCCTCTTTTCTGTCAATTGATAGATACATTGAATCATGAATTTACTGAATTTATATGATTTTATGAATTTTTATGTATAGATATATGTTTATTTATCTATTTATTTACGTTTGGCATTTTTATATACATATTCCAGCATGAGTTGGTATAACTGTGTACATGAAGGCTATGTGATAGTGCTTCTTTTAGTAGCTACAGAAGTAATAGCGTGAATCTTATTATACTAAACGCTATATCACACTAGATACCACTAAGCTATGTAAATTCAGGCTGTAAGTGCATGAAATAGCCTTGAATCACATAGAAGACTGATGATGATGAATTAATTAGCATTTATATGAGATAGTTCAGTGATATTTTTTATATATTTTGTTTATATTTTTTATATTTTTTATATTTTTAATTTTTATTTATGTCATGAAAAGTACAAGAATTTTTAGTCAATAGGAATGCATCAATTGATATATTCACTAACTTTGAAGTGCCATTCAGTTATATGCACGCCAGATTGTTTTGACTTGTTCCGTTTTGTTTCGTTTTGTCTTATTCTTCAACATTTTATTTTAGCAGTATGCCAAGGTTATAAATATAGATACAACAAAGTGATTCATTTAATTATATAGAGACTAGTGATGAGATGCATTCAGCTTTTTACTGCGGCAATTTGGATCTTTAGACGCTTGATCCAACAATGAGCTATTCAATTTAGGATACTTCTTAATTGAATAATGAATTGCTTAATGATATGATTAGCAGATACTGCCTTGCTATATAAACCACTGAAAAAATACATGAACATTGATCTGAAGAAGCTTGCTAGCAGCAAGCGAAAGCGCTTATCTTTACCTGTTTATCTACTGGAATATCTATTTGAATAAAGACTTTTCGTTGAAGAAGGTGTCTCGTGGTGTATCCTGATTAGTTATTTTCTGTGATTGTGTAGGACATCCAATGTCTCACCCCAACGTCTATCAATGACCTCAGTGTAATTACATATGGTACCTGCTAGGTCACGGATACTGTCTTTTACAGAGGTGTTATGAGCCCTCTGTGCCCTTAGTCCCTGTCTGATGTAAAACTCCATTCGTGCCTGTGCCTCCATGACAGCCTGGAACATGCGTGTGGTTGAAAGAGTTGTAGCACGTCTGCCAGGGGCATGATGACCAGCAGTGCTCTGACGAGAACCCCTGGGCATCTGCCTATGTGGTACCGTTCCAGAAATCTGGCTATAGCTGCTGTGTCCTGATATATGTGCCATAGATACCACACTGTCCTGGTCAGTGCCAACCGTACACTGTCCCTCAGCTAAGGGCAGTGGTGATGATGGATGTACATGCAGTATGACTGTGTGCATGGATGGGGTGGAGACTTGTGTACTGTCATTTGATGGCCCAACAACAGACCCTGACAAACCTGCCTGTGCCTCAACACACCTATCCTCATGATCATTGTCTGTCTCAGTGACATCAGGTTCATTGCTGTACTGAACAGCCCCACCTCAGCACCTGTGAGAGGAAAACAGGAAACACACTTTAAGACCTGAACATGATGTCAGACCACATGCACACATGCCCACATGCACACACACAAATACACTCCTCCCTAAAGCAGACACACACACACAACACCAGCAATCTTAGAACATACACAATAGCAGGTGATGGTGGGGTACAGTATCACAAGCAAAACAGTGTCAGCATGCAGGACATGTGCTGCTCAACAGCATGCAGTGCAAGTGTAGACAATCCTTGTTACACTATACATGGCTTTGATGCATGTGTTTTATTATTAGGTGATTGGCCTTCCCCTGGAATGCAATGCATACATGGACATAACATTGCTGTGCAAGTATTCAAAACTCTGTAATGTACTGTGCACCATAACTCACAGGTCTGCATACCATGGCTGGATGTGTATCTGTGTGTCAGATAGGTATCCAATGCTGGTTACAGCCTCTGTGTCTTTAGCAAATAATTGTGGACACAGTTTTAGCACATGCATGATGAGTATTCACACATCATCAGTGGTGCATGTATAATTGATGGAATGCCATTCGTCCACATACCCAATGTACAGTAGTTATGGTGAGTGTAGATCATATTGTGGACATGCCAGTATCATCCATGACATGGTATGCTAAAACACAACTGCATATTTAAACATCAAACATACGCAATGTGTGTCATATGACCTCGCCACTCAATAGCATCACAAGACATATATGTGTCAGTTGTTCAAATGGTGATTGGTTTGCATATTGTTTAGAGGTGCATATGTTTGCACATACAACATTGAGGTGTTTAGCAATAAAAGCTATGTGTAGTACTGTGGTTACAATAACTGGATGTGGTATAGTACCATAGGGCATCATCATGAAGCATCATGTGGTCACCCAAGGCTACAAATGTTTCCCAAACTAGCACTAATCATGCTGTACCATAACTGTACTACCTTGGCTACATTCACCATTTCACAACCAGTTGTTACATGGGTTTGTAAGGAGGCCAATAAGGAGCATTCCCTGACATGAATGTGTAGTGTGTTGCAGAGTGTTTAAATGCCCCATGATGGGCCTCTACCCCTCAGGTATATTATGTGTAATGTGTGGATGAGATTTTGGATACTGGAGTGTGTCTTTAGCGAGGGTTTGTGAATCATTTATGTGTAGCATGTTAAAATGCTCTGTGTATGACATAGTTGTGTATGTTATGTGCATGTTGAGTATCAACTTTGCCTATCCAATGGTCACTACAGTGTCGCCACATTTGTTTGTGATGATCTGGGTATTGCATGTGTTTGAGGCAGATAATCACATTAGTGGGATGTGCGTGGTCTTACACCAAACATGCACAGCATGCATTATGGGTAGGTGTGTTACATGTATACATGGCCTACACCTTAACTATGACATGCACTTTTTATTTACAATAATAAATGTAGAACACACTCACCAGCATCTGTCCGCTGCCTTGATGTCACCCCAGAGGGACCTACATAGAGATGAGACAGTTTGTCAGTGGCCACAAATGTGGCATTGCTAATGTGTTTGCAGTCTTACAGTATAACAACAGTTTACATTCACAGGCCTACAGATTTTGTTCCAAATGATCAGTATTGCACAACAACAGGCTCCACATCTTCTAACTACACACTCCACATCTCACATATGCATGATCTACCAATACAGATAACAGCAGTCTACAGATATGCCATGTTACCTGCATGCTCCATGTGTGATGCTGGGTGGCTCCAACCTCCATCATGGTGTATGTCTGCTGCTGTTGCTGGGCAGGTGACACGAGGCTCAGGAGCAGCTTCTCCACTCTGGTGAGGGGGGTGGATATTAACACCACCTCCTTTTGCAAGCTGTTGTCTCCACACATCAGAAGCACGCTGACGAACATGTCTGAGTATATCACTGCAGTGGTGGCGTACCTGCTCATATGTCAGGTTATACAGGCCTACCTCATTGACCTTCCAGACAACATCTTGCCACATTGCAGTACGCTCCTGCTGGTTCTGGCTGGTTCATGAGAACATTAGACTGTAGTGTTGAATCATACAGCTAGTAAAGATCTCATCATCAGCACTACTATAGCTGGGATTTCTGTGATGTGCCATGATCCCTGGAAGACGTAAAGAAAAAATATAACTAACAGCAGACAAAAAACCGGTAGGGCAACCAGTAAATATTCCACAAAACGACAAAGGATTCCAAACCGATAAAATTTATTGTTGTCTGTCTTAGCGCCTCGGCCACTACAGTCTTCAAAGAGTACAAATTTAATAAAGACACACTCCCGTATATATACATCAAACAGTCATTCAATGAAATACAATAAAAAATCAATTAACTAACTAATATACTAAGATCTTAAAGTAAGCTTCTCCAATTAACTTTTCTATTCAGACCCATCGGTGACAGTGTATTAAATTTTAATATAAATACAGTTTCTTTATAAAGCAAAATACTTTTAATTAATCTTTCATCCCCCTTCTTAATAAATACTTGTTCTAAAATAGTGGGTTGCAATAAATTAGCATTTCCATTATGTTTTTCTTTAAAATGGGATGCTATGGGACTCTCCAGCATCCCACTCTTAATGTCCCTAATGTGTTCCTGCAACCTAATTATAAATTTCCTCTTAGTTTCCCCAATATAGAAAAGGTTGCAGGGACACTTAAGACAATAAATCACACCTACTGTATGGCATGTAAAACAACTGTGTGGTTTGAACATTTTTCCATTAATGCTAGGAAAACTTAATTTAATAAAAGAACAAACATTACAATTATTACATGATATAGTACCATAAGTTAATAAAAGAAAAGGGGTATATATACGGGAGTGTGTCTTTATTAAGTTTGTACTCTTTGAAGGCTGTAGTGGCCAAGGCGCTAAGACAGACAACAATAAATTTTATAAAGAACAAATATGTCTGATCAAGTCATATGGCACATTTAACATTATACAGTACTGATATCACTGAACTTCCATATATAGCAACCTATTAGCTAACTGAGAGTGAAAGACTTTAACTACCACTTATCACTGCTCACCCCACAACTGCTTGAAAGTGCCTGGCTCACTCTATCTAATGAACCATGTTCTGCACATCAACAAAATAAAATCACTATATAAGACTATACAAGAGTACCTGGCACACTGTATGCAACACAATGCACCACCTAGCCACAGCAGATATACATCAAGCTGATGTGTAAAGAAATGTGTCATCCATCACAATGAGTGTAAGGTCCAGTAAATGTATTACTATTATACCACACAACTTGTTAATGGCAAACCCGTGGCCAAAATATGTGCACAATTGGGAATGTAGGTCGCATGCTGCTGTAGTCCACTATAAATGTTGCTAGATACGCAGTTTTATGTTTTACCACACATATGACAGAGGACATGTTACAGACATACCCACACATACATCAGACATAATTACAGGACACAAAGGTATGGCAACCCAGATAAGCTTTATGTGTGTACTATACAGTACTGTGTGTCAGTACTTACAAAACATTAATCTTGGGGAATGTAACCTGTGACAAATACAGGGACCACACAAAACAGTGGATGCAAGCAATGTGGACATACACCATAATTTGCTGTGCAGGCCCAGAGCTTCAAGTAGTACTACAGTACACACAGGATTTGGATTCAACATCAGTACCAATCAATAATCATAGATGTAGTGCTTTAGCCTCCAATGACACACCCCAGTTAAAACCAAGGGACTTAATCACACTGTATGCCATAGCACTTTTTCTGCCTAGCAACAGAATGCACAGCTTTTGCTGGGATCAAAGCAAGGACCCATAATACCATGACTTAAACAGTTTCCCACTAAGCTATCCCATAAATACATATCTTTGACGTATTCACAAACACATTGACCACCACAGTCAGTCAACAGTACAGAGAATCTATTGCAACAAGTAGATGTAGGTGTGTATGACTATATATGACTCTCTCTCTCTCTCTCTCTATATATATATATATATATATATATGTATATAGATATAGATATAGATAATATATATAGATATATATATAGATATATACATATACACATACCTTGGTGTACATATACATATATATGTAGGCACACATATATTTCACCTTTCATCCTTTCATAGTGGGAGTATCAATTATACAAAGGATGTAAGGTGTACAGTAGTGTAATAATATCGCACAGTCTTGTGATAAATGCATTGAAAGTGTTCACAGCCCAGGTAGCTTTAGCAGGCCTCAATGGCTTCAACATTGCAAACTGAACAAACCACCCACACTGTTTAACCACCATATGTCATATACCAGCACTGTATGCTGTCTTGTTAGTCACACACTTAAACCTACATACAAATATGCGCATACTAACCTTCACCAACATATGTATTTCCACCCTTCACAAACAGTTGCAATATATCCCCTGCTCTATGCACATATACAGATGTGAATATATATGACACATATATATTTCTCCGTGTGTGTGTGTGTGGCATACACACACAAGGTCCACACTGTTGTAAGTCCATGGACCTCACAGCTGAACTGTTGGGCCTTGCTGCAACACAAACAGGTGTCACATGTGAACACACACTAACATTAGAGGGGGTATATATAGCTGCAATTGCTAGATAAGCATACTAGACTGCTACAGCAGTTGCCAATGCTAAGCTACACTTTAATACGACTATCATGCATGTGTTGCTCTGTCACACCCATGTTTATATAATGGCAGCACTAATCCCCTCAACAGCCATTGGCCACACTACTGTACAGAACACAGATAACATGGATCAGATTTTTGACATTTAATGCTGAGCTACACATTTCACAGGTATGTCCCACTGCCCACAGGTACACGCTGTATTGTCCATAGCAGTAGTTAAGCAGGACATCTGTGCATAGATAAGTACTGCTGCCACATATGAATGGTTCACATTATGTAGACTACTCTTCCAAAACATCTGCTACATGCCAGTAAATACATATGTCACATACCTTTCCTTTGTATGATTTGGTATTATTTCTTTTTCTTTTTCCTTTTCTCTCTCTCTCTCTCTGTCAGTCTCTGCAATAGAGTGACTGAGTTTGTTGGCAGCGTTTGCAGCCTGCTTTTGTAGGTATTTGCACATGAGCATGTGATGGCCTCTGCACCAATTAGTGGCCACCATTTGCTAATTGCATGCAGCCTGCTGTGTAGCAATTGCAATAATCACTGTCATAACAACCCAGTACTATAAATTGCTAACTCAGGTAGGCGTGGCCCTTTCAGCTTTCCAAGATGGAGATCATCTTTGTTTGCTGTGGACATCATTGTTTAAGACAGAAGGTTGATATAGTTCGTATATCAGAAGCCAGGGGTGTAGCCAGTGATTTACATTTTGTACTCAGACCTAAATGTTGCTGCTTCCAGTGCACACTTGTCAGTGTAGAAATGTACTCACCCCTCAAAATGCTAACACAAGATACATGGGAGGATGTACTTTCTTTTCAAATTTTACAATTAAGTGCCATACAAAGCTAGTTATTGAGATATATTCCTTTGGCACAAGAACTGTTTGAGAACTGCTATATTGTGAATATTCATTTACTCAGTTCTAAACAGTTTGCGCTTTTTTAGTGTTGACATTAGCACAAGCTGCTCAAGAAAACTGGGCACATTTCAGTACTGTGAGTATGCTTACCTACATCCTTGGTAGACCCTGCACACACAGGTATATTCTACATTTGGGTAGGGGTGCAGAAGTAAAGAGAGCATATATATTGTGTGAATTTTATCTTGCTGGACTTACAGGGCTGCTGTGTACATGTTAGTTTATCAAAGCAAGTAGTCTGCGTAACTCCCAACTGTGGACCTACCCACATGGTAGCCAGAGATTAGCCTGTTATTCTTTGTCTGTGCACCACACAGGTCTTTTCAGCACTAGAGCAACTGCATTGCTACAGTTGGTTGCTACCAGTACATGGCTACATCCTTTTGTATTTCAGTGTTGTATTCCTACATAAGGGTATGCTTCTGGAACTTCTTCCAAAGCTATTTGCACAGTGTGTAACAGCAGAAAGGCTGCTATGCCTCTGTGTTTCTGCCTCTGCCAGACCTCTCAAACACTCAGGTACATATTTGAACAGACTCAGGGAAAAGTAGAGAAAAAGTCAGGGACATCTTTAAAATATTAGTGCCATTAAGTTGAGACTTTGAGAGAACCAGAGCATATGGATTAATACACCTTTTCTGAAGTAAAAGAAGTGTCTAACTCTTAATTATTGTCATTACTCATTACGTGTAATTCACCACCTTTTTGGTCAAAGTCAGTAGTTTTCGGAGGGACATAGCTACACTTTTTTTCAAAATTAGGGTCGTCCCTGAAAATTAGGGACATTTGGGAGGTATGGCCTTTGCCCTAAACAGATATGCCAGTGTTTGTCCTGCTGTGATGCTGTGTGGGGTTTGTAAAGTGATGGTGTAACATTATTTCCTGCTAGAATGGCTGCTTCTCTTATCACAGTCATGTAATGCAATACCACAACAACTGCTAGTAAAGATCCACAGAACAAGTTGTGTGGTATAACATTCCTAATTTTCCTTTACATTCACTCATTCTGATACATGATATATTTATTTCATCACCAACTTGTATATCTACCGTGGCTTAGTGGTACTTCATGCAGTGTAGTGTGTACAAGGTCCCGGGTTTGAGACTGACAGAGGTGTTTTATTTTGCTGCTGAGTAGAACAAGGGCCCTCACATACAGAGTGACTAAGGCAGTTTTAAGCAGTTGTAAGCGGGTTTGCACGATGCTTAGCAATGCTTACTTAAGCGCAAACACACGCACACTCGCGCAAACCCGCTAACTACTGCTTAATAGTGCTTACTCCCGCTAACACCTGCGCTCATTTCTTTGAAAGATAAGAAAATGGGGAGATAGGAAAGTGGTGATAAAGGGGCACAAAGAGGGAAAGACAGTAGGGAAAATAGTTCGGGATGTGCAGGGCAGGTGTAGGGAAGGTCCATAGCTGCCCATTTCTTCAATAGCAACAGCTGTGCATATGGAATAAATTTGGAGGTACATGTGAAACCTTCAACCCCTGAGAGAGGGGTATGGGCAACAAAGTATGTTGTAATGCCAATTAAATTGCATTTTATGTGTCCAGGGGACATGTGTGCATGTGATATGTATGGGGCGTAATTTTTTTTTGGGAGCAGATTGCCCTTTTTTTTTCAGGTGAGAGTGGAATGTGGGGTAGGGGAAGTAGGTATATTTGGGGAGGTAGTTTGGGGATGTAAACAGACAAGACAAACAAGATGCATACAGGGGTGGAATATGACATGTATGGTGGGTGAACACCATTGATGGGGAGTGATGTTTGGAAATCGCAAGCCCATGGGCCCACATATGGCAACAGTGAAACTGAGATCCACACCCATGGGCTGTCACCACTTCACCTTCACAGCCCAGAGGGTGGCTGTGCTGGGGGCTGTGTAGGAGGGGCAGGCTGACCCGGGATTTGCACCACTCATGCCTCAAGCTGGCATAGAGGTTCTGTAACAGAACGCTCAATCTCTCTATGCACCACAGCCCTGACTGTTAGAAGGGTGATAGGTGGCCCTCCTCTGCCCACGCTTGCACGGGGGGGGCGAGCCCCATCCCCTGCAGCGCTTCCACCCGAAGGTGGCACAGGGCCAATGGAGGAGGCGATCCCAGGCTGGGCACCGGACCTGCTGGTGCCAGGTGCCATGGCCAGCTGAGGTGGGACATGTGGGTCCGCTGGGACCGGCCTTCCCATACAAGCTATGTTTTGGAGAATTTAATAAAGATATGGATTAGTAACAGTCAACAGCATTCCCAGTTAGTTGTAACATCATGCAGAAGTATTCCCATTAACCCAACACACCAGAGTTTCAACAGTTGAAAAGCAAGCATAACACATGCATATATAGAACAATAGTGGACATTACAACAGCATGCAGGTTTAATTGATGGCAACAGGCCACCAATGTTGTGGTATTTGAATAGGGCACATGCATAGAAATGAATGCAAATATTTATAAACCAATAGAACATATGTCTCAACAAATGTTTTGAGGTTAGACATACCCATTGTGGTGTGGAATTGCATTTTTATGCACATACAGTAGGGTGGAAAAGATAGCTCAGTTAACAACTTATATATCCTTCTAGTTTACACTGCATTCCTATTAACTGCAGTTATATGTCCCTTACATGTATTATTACACTACCCAATGTCCTTCTATTGTGCAATTGGAATATCTTAGATCATTATATACATGAGCTGTCTCTGACATACAAACTGTCCAGGATGCAGATGTTATTGCTACATATTTTGAGAGTTGCTCACACACACTACTGCTGTGATGGTACACTGACAGCCCCTTTTTTAC